>NW_027459478.1:1130000-1236107 GCF_050624435.1 Tenrec ecaudatus
AGTCAGCATCACCTCCCTGGCAGTGAGGTAGATTTTGGTTTCATAGAGATACAAGTCAGTCCTGAGCTGCTAAAGACAAGGTTGGCAGTTTGAACCCACCAGCTGCAGAGAAAGAGGAGGCTTTCTATTCCCATAAGGAGCTACAGTTTCAGAAATACCCACAGGGGAAATTTTAACATCTCCTGTAGGATCAATATGAGTCAGAATCGACTTATCGGTGGTGAGCAAGTGGAGGGGACCCTAAACAGGTTCCGGTGGACCTTAAGAGTTCTACTAATTGTGCATGCTCTGTAAAATGTAAACCAAGATTTTACTTATGCAAACATTATTTTTTTTAAACACGTCTAACTGTGAAACTATACTCGCATGCGGGTCTTTGAACCTGGTCAGTGGTCTGGGGAAGTGAAGGGGCCTGACATCCTTTGTTGTTGTTAGTGCTGTCCAGTCATTCTGACATCACAGGGACCTTCTTTGCAACACAAGGCAGCACTGCCCGGTCCTTTGCCAGCCTCAGGGGTAGTATGTTGGAGCCCATGGTTTCAGCTACCGTGTCCTCCAGTTCACCAAGGAGTTTCCTCTTTGTGCTGCTTACTAAACCCGTTTCTAAGGAGTCCATTCCAACTCATGGTGATGCCGTGTGGGTCAGCACCACGGGACCCCACATAATGCCTTATACCATATATATATATGCAAAATATTATGCTATATATATATATATATATATATATATATATTGCATAATGCCTTATACCTGGTCCCTTTGGCACCTTGTGATCGCATAGGCTGGTGTGCTTATTCCATGTGGGATTTTTTGCTTCTGAGCCAGATGGCCGTTTGCTCACCTTCAAGCCTTTAAGACCCCAGACACTATCTCTTTTGATAGCCTCTGGCCTTTACTTCGGGGTCTTCGGTCCCTGCAGAGTGGACACATGCCTGCTGTGCGGGTATGGGACGTGTCGGAGCGCAGCCTGGTGGCGGAGCTTCAGGAGCATAAGTATGGCATGGCATGTGTGGCCTTCTCATCCAGTGCCAAGTACATTGTCTCAGTGGGCTACCAGCATGACATGATCGTCAATGTCTGGGCCTGGAAGGTGAGTGGGCTGCTGACCTCAGGACAGGCGGGGCCGGGAGGGGAGCCAAGAAACTGCTGACCGGTGGCCTTTACTTCCGCCTGCTGGCCTCAGTCCCTTTCTAGAGAACTCTGAGCAGAAAGGAGCAACTGGGTATCTAGGATGCTGAAGAAGGGGCAGAAGGAGAGGTCAAGTTCACAGCTTGTCTAACCTTCAGTGTGTAAGTTTCTTTTCCCTCAGCTCCTAGAAGCAGAGCCTTGATTTCCCTTGACTTTCTCTCCAGAAAAACATTGTAGTGGCTTCCAACGAGGTGTCCAGTCAGGTGACAGCAGTATCCTTCTCTGAGGACTGCAGCTACTTTGTCACTGCAGGCAACCGGCACATCAAGTTCTGGTACCTCGATGACAGCAAGACCTCAAAGGTGAGGCAGCAAGTAGCCACTAGGGTGGGGTCTGCCCAGATATGTTCCACCTGCGCCCCCTTCTGCATGCTCAAAAGCCCCTTGGAAGTCTCAGCTGGGCCAGGTGCTATGTCAATATGCAAGGGAAGCCTTCTCCCTCCCTCCCCAGGGCCTGCTTTCCAGGGGGTAGCCTGCAGGGTGTGTGGGTGGCACCTGTGGTGGGTCTCCACAGGTGAATGCCACTGTACCCCTGCTGGGCCGCTCCGGGCTGCTGGGGGAACCTGCGGAACAACCTGTTCACTGATGTAGCCTGTGGCCGCGGGAAGAAGACTGACAGCACCTTCTGTATCACATCCTCAGGGCAGCTGTGCGAGTTCAGTGACCCGGAGACTGTTGGACAAGTGGGTGGAGCTGAGTGTAAGTGAATGCTTTGTCGGCACCCTCCCGTCTGTCACCTCCGGGCTCCAGGGCACCTGAGTCTGCATGCACGCTGGGGGAGGCCCCAGGCGGAGGAAGGTGTTTGGGAACCTCTCTGCTTGCTCGCCCTCTCTGTCTCTGCCTCTTCCTCTGCTTTCCTCTTCTGCTCAGCACACAGACAGCATCACAGTAAGTGTGCTGGCCCTGTCCGCTGCCTCTGCTGCCTTTCTCTGGGCCGGCCTTTTCTGGGTGTGTCTTTGCCCAAACCTCAGGTGCCTTATAAGGAAGGCTTGCTGACTCCTTCCCCCTAATTGCACGGGGCTGTGGGCCCTCTGGCCAGCTGCTGTTAGAGGGAGGGGCATTGAGGGGCTCTGCCCAGGGCAGCTGGCCTGCCTTGCGCTTGTCCTTGCCTCTTGGCTCATGGCTGTTGAGGTGTCCGGTGAAGGAGTGGACAGACGCCCTTGCTGACTGTGGCTTCTGTGCTCACAGACCACAGTGGCCCACTGCATCTCGGTGAGCCAGGACTACATCTTCTGCGGCTGTGCTGATGGCACCGTGTGCCTTTTCAACCCCTTCAACCTGCACTTCCTCAGCACGCTGCCCCGGCCCCATGCCCTGGGGACAGACATTGCCAGCATCACAGAGGCCAGGTGAGCGGTGTGGGTGGGCCCCTGAGTCCTGTCAGAGCCCCACTCTGTGCCAGGCCATCCCTGGCATGCTGCAAGGAGAGGAGGGCACACATAGACCTCTGGGAAGACCCTTGCAGTCAAGCACAGGTGGGTCTTTTAGCATTTGTTGCTCACTGTGGGCAACCGTGGTAATCTGAGTCTGCAGTGTGGTAATGCATTGTCCTGTAAACACCACAGCTAGGACAGACGGGCAGTTCCTTAGGGTTTCTGAGAGAGGCTGGAAACCTGACGGAGCAGGCCTTTCTCCCTCAGGGTGGTCCTGGGTAGCAGCTAAGGTAGGAGGGTCTTATTGTAGCCTCGGGCCTTGGGTTGGGTGATTGCAGGAAGTGAAGTTTTGCTCTGGTTTCAGTGCTGTCAGGAAGCGGGGCAGTTCTGCAGTTGGGTATATTAATTTCTCATTCAGGGAAGGAGTGGGCTAAATCTGCAAATGGCAGGAAATGATATATGACCATGACTGGTTTGCACAGTGCCCTTCCTTTTCCTCTGACGTGAGTCTAGAAGGGCCTGACATCTGCTTGGCTGCATCACGGCCACACACTGTCCCCGCCTGATGTTGGGGGCTATGAAATAGCTTGTGTTCTTTTGCAGAGCCCCATGGCAAGGAATGCCAGGCCAGCCGCTGCGTTCTTTCTCCAGTGACTGCTGGCCAACCTGCTGCTCCTCCCTTTAGTGCCCCTTTTCATTAGCGCTAACTCACCAGTTTGCCCTGTCTGCCCTGGACACCCTGACCCCCTCTTTCCTCAGTCGCCTTTTCGCTGGAGTGGCCAATGCGAAGTATCGGGACACCATCACCTTGACCTTTGATCCTGCAAATCCGTGGCTGTCTTGTGTGTACAATGACCATAGTACTTATGTCTGGGGTGTGAAGGGCCCCAAGAAAGTGGGCAAGGTGTATTCAGCTCTGTATCATTCCTCCTGCGTCTGGAGTGTAGAGGTACGTGGGCCAGGTCTGCTGAGACTGACCGTGTTTCCTGGCCTACCATTAGGAGCTGGGGTTCCTCAAGTGTGGAATTTGTTTCCTCCAGCACCCTTGCTCCCCAAGCTGTGCCCCTGGGTCCCTTTGTATCTGTTAATTGGCTCTGAGGATGGGAGGGGATTTTAGTGCTGACTCATCTCAGACGTTTTTCAGTATGCCCCTGTGCAGTCTTAGCTTGGCCTCTTTGGACATGTTCCTGAACTTGACCAAACCTTAGTTTCTGCAATTGTGAAATGACATACCTGATGCATTTGATTTTTACGAACAGGAGACAATGTAAGTGGGAGATTTAGAATGCCTAGTACTTACTAGGTGCTTGGTTAATGTATATTCCTTTACTTGTTAAAGACAAGAGCTAATCATTATGACTTGCTTGCTATGGGACAAGCCGTTGCCTCCAGGGGACAGGATGGGGGAACTTTAGGCCCCCAAGGACAGAGGTTCAGGAGGGTTTAGCTGAAAAGGGTTGGGGACAAAATTTATTATCTCCAAGGGAAAGATACTAACTTGACAATGAAGAAACGGCAAAACCCACCCTTAGCCAAGTCATTAAGGTTAACATCCCGTGGCAGCAGCATGAATCTGGTGAGAGGGTACACTGAGAGGTTTCAAAATGTTCCCAGAAAATGTTATGACTCTTAAGAACTCCCAATAAAATGTTGAACAACAACAACCAACGTTGATGGAAAGTTTCTTTTAGTTCTGTTTTTCCATGCAGCCTCCTCCTAGCATTGTGTCTGGTATTCTTGACCCAAATGTATAAGGAACTTAGGATAGTCATGAGGAAACATCAGGCAACCTTCATTTGAGGTACACCTGCCAGAGTAACTTATCACACTCTCCCAGGTGTCAGGGTAGGAAAGACAAGCAAAGACTGAAAGCCGTTCTAGACTGGGACAGATGACACCCATGTGCCGTGGGGGCTCCTGGGATCCTGGAGCAGAAGAAGTACATTCGTGGGATAAACAAACAAACTCATTGGCATTGGGTTGATTCCAACTCAGAGCAACCCCCGCTGGTGACATTTAAATAAAGTCTAATAATGTTGTACCAGTGTGACCTCCGTGGTCCTTATCACTGTGTACTGTAGTGCATAAAACATTAATACGAAGGGAGACCAGGTGAGAGAGTTGAATGTGACATATCTTGACTCATTTTTCTAAAGGTTCAACCCAAAAGGTAAAGTAAAACAGCTCTTGATGGAGAGGAAAAGGTGGAAGGGGGTGGGTGATGATTCTTTCCCCCCGCTGCCTGGCACTGAACGGCCTCTCCTCTCTTCTCATTTTGCAGGGTGCACGAATTGCAGTTCCTGAGTGAAATGCTGAAGGTGGAGGCCCATGAGTCAGAGATTCTGTGCCTGGAGTACTCGAAGCCAGACACAGGTACCTGGCCCTGGCCTGGAATGGCCTTGAGTGAGCCCCTCCAGTCTGGCCAGAGCCACTGATACTTGTCCTGCCTCTTGACTATGGGGCTGATCGTTCTTTTGGCTACCAAAAGAGTTAGTGATCCTTCTTGATGTCTCTGAAGGCTTCTTGTTGTTTCTGAAGGCTTTGGGGAGGACTGCATCTCAACTCTGCCCGACTCCATGGCTCATGTGGCTTAAGGATGTGGGGCTCAGTTTCTCTGGGTGCTCTTTGCTGGGCACTCATGTTGGGCTGCGATCCACAAGCTCAGCAGTTTGAAACTACCAGCCGCTCTGCAGGAGAAAGGTGGGCCTTTCTACTCCTGTAAACAGTTACAGTCTCAGAAGCCCATAGGGGGTATTCACTATGAGTCAGCATTAACTTGATAGCAGCAGATTTGATTTTTGTAAAGTCTTTTTAAAGCCAACCAAAAGCTGAATCAGTGAAGAAGATCTGCTTTAGACATTGTGCTCTTTTAAAGAATAATCTGTCTGTGATCAAATTGACACAGGAACTTGGAAGGTTAGGTGAAAAGTTTAAGGGGCAGTGAGCTTATGTGTGTGATGGAAATTTGGAATTGGAAAAGGACAGTGAGAATGGCTACATAATTTCAGAAATATAATGAATGTTAGCAAATTGTACATGTAGAAATGATCGAATTGGTATATATTTTTGTGTGCATTGTTTTAGATCAGGGAGAAGACTCGAAGTTCAAATATAATTTACAGAGACCCCCCTTGTTAAATCTTGAATGGGACAAAGTCCAGAAAAAACAAATCATCTGGTTGAGGGAGACCGTAAGCATGAGGCCATAATGGGGACTGAAGGATTCACAACAGCTCGGTCACATGGAAAACAAAGGAAGCCCCTTTAAAAGTCAAGTTCCCAGCAGATCAGACCATCACAGTTGGAAATGTGACTACAGAAATGGGAAAGGGACCATGATTGGAGTAAATACATTATTGCAGATTAGAAAAGTTTACAGGACTGGTTCAGGGCCCTCCAACCATCTTGGTCAGGGCATGAACGTGCAACCTCAGTACCCCAATTCCCATCAAGGGCATACTCAGGCAAGTTCTTGAGGGCTAGACTACTCCTCACCAGGCTGGCCAGAGGAGTGGGTGGAAGCAAACAAACTCTGCCTGAGGGCAAAGCATTTTACGTTGCTAGTTCAGAGTCATGGAGCTCTAGTGCCATAGAAGGCTATGGGTTGGGCGGTTAACCACAAGGTTTCACTCTTCAAAACCACCAGCCAGCTCCAGGGAAGAAAGATGAGGCTTTCTACTCCAATAAAAATATATAGTCTGGAGATAAAAAGCCCCAATGTAAGTTAACTGGGTTGATTCCTACTAGAGGGATAATGTGTGTGGGCCAGATGCTTGCAAGGTCCCTCAAGGCAATGCTGCCAGACTGCAGTCTCTGCTCCCTGCTGGTGGAGACAATGGATTGCTTTTCTCTAAAACTTGGAACCATTAGCTTGGTTCTAGTAGGTGGAGTTCACACCCTACTGATAATGGTTCATATGGAGATCCAGAAAACAGGTCAAAGTTAAGCTGCCATTCTAAATGTAGGATCCGCCCATTTTGTCACCTGTATACCCCAATCCCTCCTCTTCCTATTGCATGTATGCCCCTAGACCACCCCTTCTCACCGCTGTATAACATAGTCCAAGTCCTTCCTGTGATGTATGTCTTTACCCTCCCGTTTCCAATTCCCCTTGTCCTCCTTCCCTTCCCCCTCTCTCCATGTGGACCACCAAGTGGGGCTGAGGTGAGCAATGCTACCATGATATGTGTGTGACTGCATTATTGTAATATCTCTTCTATCTCTCATGCTCCCAATGACTTTAATATTTATATCTCAACCCTTTATGTTTCCAGGGCTTTCAATGACATTAGGCATCTTTTCAATGTTTATGAATCATGCTTATGAACCTCTCTTCTGTTAGTTGTCTGTGTGTATGCATTGCCTGTATTAAAAACATATAGAACCGAGCAATTTGTCTGGAAAAATAATTTATAGAAACTTTATGTTAGATTGCCATGCGTTTTGCATAGCCAATTGTTCTTTTAAAACACTTTTCTTGTCATTGTGATACCATGCTAAAAGGTAAAAACATCTGTATATAGTCAAATAGCTTTATCTTTCCTTTAAAGACATGAACCTTCGTGTCTTGCTTAAAGTTTCCACCTCACTAAAGCTAAATTGCTACTCTGGAAAATAAATCCCTCTAAGTTTTTTAATGCTTTGAATATTTTATCGCTCTAATCCTCCTGGAGTTTATTTTTGAATGTAGTATGCTCCTTCCTTTGATTTCTTGTAAATTCAGCCAATTCAACCACTCATTAACCAAAATATTCCTTTACCACTGGATTGTTTTGCCACCTTTGCTTTGCATAGCATATAGTTCTAAATTATATCCCAGACTACTGAATTATTTGCCAGAGTGGCTTTACTAATTGTACACTGGCATCACAACACGCGGGAGCTTCGGAAAGATCGTGGGAGAAAGGAATGAAAAGAGAAGATAATTTCCCATGAATTTTTGAAGCTTCCTCGTACAGGTGCTTTACAGTAAGTCGACATTAGGGTTTATAATCAATAAAAAATTCAACTGTGATCCAAGAATGAGGGGCGTGACATTTCCTGGTTGAGACAAAAGCGAACAGGCGAGCAGAATACGAAAAGAATTGGTTAACCGATGAAACTGCAGCCAAGTGTTAGCTGTTATCACAAAAATGAACACACAGAATATTCTTGAACTTGGAAGTGGGAACTTCAGCCTTTCAATGGCCATCGACGGTGCGGGGCAACATCCCCGCACTGCTACGCTCAGGAAGGGGGTTCTGGGGTCTGCGGCGCCGCGGGGCACAAGTGGGGCGAAGGGCTGCGAGGGAACGCCGAGGCAGAGGGGTCCCCGCGAGGCGGCTGCGGGCCGCTCCAGAAGGCAGGGGTCCGGGGGCTCTGCGGTCCCTCAGGACCCTCCAGGAGAGGCTCCAGAAAGGCAGCTGGAGGCCCCGGCCGGCCGTGCAGCTCGCTGGGAGGCGCGGGCGCACGTGCTCCGCCGGTCCGGGCGGCGGGGGCGGCTGAACGGGCCCTGGCCGTGGGCGGCGGGCGGCGGGCGGCGGGCGGGCGCAGTGCGGCGCCGGGCAGGCGGGAGGTGACCGCGCAGGGCGGTCGCGGCGGCTGGGGCTACTGACGGCACTCGGATCCAGAGCGCACTGCGCGGGGCGGGGCGCCGCGCAGGTGAGAGCGGCAGCGGACCCGGATGCGGCGCGGCTGAGGGCGGCCGAGGGCGGGGGTCGCGGCGGCTAGCTCTTGGAGATCCCGGCCGGAGGCTCCGGCGCCGGTGCTGCGCTTCCTGCCGGCTCGAAGAACGAGCCCGAGCCTGGCCGCCCTCGGGATGCCTTGCTGAGGCTCCGCCGGACGTCCCCAACAGGGGGGGGGGGCGGGGCGGGGCGCGTTCGGGCGCCTCCTGAGGGCGCCTCAGCGGAGAGCGGCGTTGGCGCCGTGGAGTCTACGCTCCACGCGGGCGGCCCAACCCGCCTGCCACTCAGGTGTCTTTTTGCACGGAAGTGAGTTTTAGGAGCGGGAAACCTGTGGTGGGCGTGACTGACGTGTTTTTAAATCATTTTCTATACATTTAAAGCTGTAAAGGCAAAACTTCATGATCCAATTAATATAGCCAAAAATTCAGGCTTGATAGAAACATTTAGAATCCAGGCACTGGGGGTAAAGTCCCCTTATTCCCATCTGTTATTGGAGGAAGGTATGAGAGAGATTGGATACTGCGGTGGGAAGAAATAGAGCCAAATAGGAATGTCTGCTTCTATAGGGAGAATGTATCAGCCATGCGCTCACTTTAAGGCAGCACAGCTTTAAGGGAGAATCTGTGGAAATGATAGATTACCGCAGGAACATGAACTTGGAGTATATCTCCAACTAACAGAGTGGTGGTCTTCCAGCCATGGAACATTAGTCTCCCAGATTCCCTCTGTACCAGTCAGGGAATAAGTCCCAGTATTATTTCCCTTGGTGCTAGTATCCCACATTTCCCCTCTCTGCATTATGTTTAAGATTCAATAGTGTCACGGAGGCAACATGGTCTCTTTTCATATCTATTAGCTTCCTATAGAAGTGACATGAGACTGCAAGCATCACAATTATGATAAAAAACACAGTCAGACTGGAACTTAAGCTATGTGAAGTACTTTGCCCCCAAGCTCGCGGGTCCAACCCTTCCATGCTACTCATCAATTGCTTAATCACATCAGAGCCAGGAGAAGCCTCAAGCTTGTCTTTGAATGTATAGAAAATATCCTTTTTAAGCTGATCAATATCTAATGAAATGTTTCCCTTAAACCCTTGCAAATGTTTCCTAATCAAATTCCAATCATGCAATGTCTTATTATAAGGATAAGTGGTTATACAGAAATCAGTTACATTCCAATCACATTATAGCATTGACAAATTCAAAATCTTGACCTTTCAGCAAAGCAGTCTGCAGTAATATTCCAGTCACATTGTATAAAATGTTCAGTTATGATAGCATCCCAGAGTGTCTCTTAGACAGCGTCAGCAATGGAAGAAATACCTCAGCAGTCAGCAATCGCCATTCTCAGGAATCTTCGAGGTCTTCTTGACGTTTTGAATAACTTCAATAACAGTGACCCGCTTTCTTCTGGGCCTTGCTGGCTGAAGAGAAATCCACCTATCTCCTTTGCCTGTGAAAATATAAAGAAATAGCCCCTCTCTTTGGGGTATCATTAACCTGAAAAAAGGATTTATGATTAATATTGGTTGGCCTCTCCATCTCTTCCTTGTCCATCTTTCTCCAAAGGTGGTTGCGTCCTTTTAAAGGGAGTCCATCAGTTTTATTCTGTAAAAAACATACATGCATAGCCTTTTCTCCAGGTGAATGGACCTGGATCCCAAACACAGTTTCCATCATCCTCAGATTTCTTAGGATCAATTTTCTCTGTAGAATTGAAAACGTGTTTATCTTCCCTAATTTTATTACAAGCTTTTAGTAAGGAGAAAAAATTTTTAGTTAAAATGAGTAAATGAACTTTGTCACACATAAGATTCCTCTTCTCCTCCTTCTGTTTTAACAATTTAAATAGTAAAGCATTGCTAGATCTTGAACCAGTAAAAGTACTAGTTAGATAACCTTCATTGTTATGTAAATACTGGCTCCCATCCCTCAGAGAATTAAGAGAGCTAACTAATTGGGAGAACTTCTTATCATACTTTGAAAGACTGAAAAAATTCTTAATAAATTTGTTCAGCTGATCTTGAAGTAACTTACCAAGCAGACATTTTTTCTCCAGGCTTACCAATAAGGTTATAGGCTCAATTGAGCCGTTTTGCCTCTCAGGCTTCTCACACTGTATGATTTTACCTTGCAATATTCTGTCTTGGTTAACTTCACTCATTCCCTCTATGCTGGCTTTAGGGGAAGTTAATGGGAGGGCCTTAGGCCCCCCTGAATGCCCTAAGGAAATGACCCGGCATCCACAGTTAACAAACCTTTTTCCTTCCATTTCTAATTCCATGTGGGGGCGCTGTTTCTCCACAACAGCAGTCCAGAAGACTGCTTGATTTATAGGGTGGTCAAACTTCTCAAGTACTCTTTCCTGATAGGTATAAATTTTTACTCTAGAAATGCAAGGAAGGGAAAATTGGCTTAAGCGATCCTACATTTTTACAAACCATGGTATATCAGAACTCATTACTGCCTTAATTTCTTCTTCACAATCCTGACCAATAACTCCAGCAACACCTTGAGAATTTATGTTGGACTTTCTTTTTTTTTTTTTTGGACTTTCTTAATAAACTTCCTATAGTTCTTTTAGGTAGTGGACCCCAATTACTGCTCTTCGTTTCTGATTCAATCACAGTTTTGGGCTTTTTCTTACAACTCTTATCAACTCCAGTATCAATTTTAATTTCTTGAGTACTAAGGTTAAATCTTCCTGATAGAAACTGTATTAATCTTTCAATAAGAGGTCCCTGCTTTTGAGGATCAAGCTCCTGTGAAGGCTTCTGAGCCATCTCTTGGTTATTCAAACCAACTGCAGTGAGAACAGAGACTAGGTTTTTGCCTCTTTGGCTAGGTCTGTTCTTCTGCTGTGAGGCTGCTAGATAAAGGCGATTTCTCTCAAAGATCTTCTTTGCTCCAGTAGGCAGACACCTTGCCTACCACGCTCTGCTATGAGGGCTCTGCATCAAGCTTCTTCCACTATTTTCCCGCCGGGAAGTCTTTGCTAATGGCGACCCTTCACTGTTGATTTTTGAACGACATTGGCTCGCCCAATGAGTTCCCTTCCTACAATGGAGGCAGAGTTCAGGTTCGTTTAAACCCGATCTCCATGGTCCTGGCCCATGCTCTGACATTGGCCGCAGCCTGCTCTGCCTACACTCTTTTGAAGGTGACTTGTCTTCCCACAACTAAAGCACTTTCTTCCAGGTCTGATATAGTTTGCCAATGAAGCTGCCATGAGGTATGCCTTGTATTCCTCTGCCTCTACATTCCTGCATATCCTAAAATAACCCAGCAGAGTGCCCTGTTCGCTGTAGGGATGCAAGGCATTTTTACAGTGCTTATTAGAGAAATCATAAGATAGCTTGTGCACTAGGTCTCTTACTGCCTGAACATTCTTCACACATTTGGAAATAGCATCTTCCAGTCGGGACACAAAGTCAGCGTAACGCTCATCATTCTGTTGTCTTATAGCCCTGTAACGCGGCGTTCTCTCTTCTGATGGAATTATCTTTTCCCAGGCCCTTAAGCAAACCTCATGTATCTGTCCTATTGTCTGTTCAGTAAACTGTAGTTGAGACTCAACTGTAATATAATTTGCATCCCCTAGCAATTGATGAATTCCTATATCTATCCCATCCTCAGCATTCTTCCCAGCTCTTGCAAGGGCTGCTTCCTTCCATAGCATTTGATATCACAAGCATTCTGAAGAGTAAAGACAAATTCTCACTAAAGCTTTCCAATCTGTAGGGGTCCAGCTGTCAGACTCTGCTAGAGCCCTTATCATGCTAATTACAAAATGTGAGTCTGGGCCGCAGTCATTGATTGCCTGCTTGAGATCTTTTAGCAACTTAAAAGGCAAAGGCACTGTGAATTCCTTTTGGTTCTAACAGGATAAGACATCTTGCCTTCTAAATCTTCTTCTGCAATCCCTCTTCCTACTCTGGAGAGTAAAGGTGTTTTCCTATACTTTGCTTCTTTACGTCTATTCTCTGAGCTACTCTTTTCAATCTGGATATCTTGGAGTTCCACTTCCTGAACTTCACCTTCTGTGCTAGCTCTCCTAGTTTGCATTTCTTTGGAGCTAATCTCTCTACCTTCAGGACTGGCTTGCTTGATTGTTTTACAATCTCTGGCCTTTCTTACACTAAATTCCAGCAGGAGAGCAGTTGCTTTTACTATGTCCCCTTCTGACTCAGGCTCATTCTTTTAGCTCTGCCTAAAATCTTCTCATCTGCCTGAAACCCGTTCTCACTGCTTCTCATCTGATTTAAATTTGGGCATCTTAGACGTTGCCTGTTCTGCTTCTTGGCTTTCTCTACCTTTGAAAGCAAGGGAGCTTCCTGGGATTGTTTAATAGCCATGCTTTGGATCTTGCAATCCACTGCCTCTAGTACTGTATCACCTTTAAACCTTCGGAGTCTGCAGTCTCGCGAGAGCATACAGGCTTTGGCAATGAGGTTCTGTTCTAGAATTGGAGGCTTTAGATAACAAACCAATCCCTGCCTTTTCAGTTTTTCCTAAAGTTTCTTAACCTAAATCATGCTTATTCACAGACACTTTAGCTTGCTTTTCTAGATTTGAATAGACACAAGACTTCTCACTAGACTGTTCATCCTTATTCTCTTCCTCCTGCAAAAGTTTTAAAACCATCTTAACTTGTACCCACAGAGACCACTTCTCCATAGGGATACTCTCCCCATCTCTGTGCTTCCTTTAAGTTGACAATGACCTCCTCCCAGGTCTCTAAATCAAAAGTTCCTTCCTCTGAGAACCATGAATTATACCTTTTTACTACTTTTAGAAAACATTGTATCTTTTTCTTCGTTACTTTTACACCTTGTCTTTTCAGTAAGTAGAGAGCATGGTACCATAAGTTTCAGGTTTACTTTTCCCTTGCTCCCATTATCCTCTTTAAAATTCTAATTCACTATTTCCACTACTTCTCTGTCAATCCCCACACCGGATCCTCACTTCGCACAATTTTCAAATTCACTCTACGTACCAATGGGGCCATATAATTGTTATATGGGATATAACTCATATTGTCCCACGTTGTGCGCCATTTGTCTGGGGAAGCCCGCCTTGTGCTGGGGCTCCAGCCTCCAGCCCGGTCCTTGAGCCTCCTGCCTGGTCTCCATCCCACCTCCCTTCGTCCACACTGAGCGTGGACCTGGCTGGTAAGATCATGGCCATCCAGGAGGTGAGCATGCTACCATGAATTGTGTCTGACTGCATTATTGTAATGTCTCTTCTATCGCTCATGCTCCCGGTGACTTTAATATAATATTTATATATCTCAACCATACAATTGTGCTTATTGAACCCAAGATTACTGGTGGGGGGCTGGCACCCCAACTCATACCACAGTACATACCATTTGTCTAGTTCTTCAATGCTTCCTCTCCCGCTCACTCCCTCCAACTATCATGACCTCAGCTCTACCTTACAAAGCCGGCTAGACCAGAGCATGTACACTGGTACAGATAAGAACTCTCAACACACAGAATCCAGGACAGATAAACCCTTCAGGAACAGTAATGGAAGTAGTGATAACATGAGGGTAGGGATGAGATAGAGGGAACTGATAGCAATGATTGATGTATTAACACTCACACCCCAGGGGGACAAGCAACAGAAACATTGGTGAAGTGAGACCTTGGACATTGTAAAATATGAAAGTATAATTTATCAAGGTTTCATGAGGGTGGGAGAGTGGGAGAGAAGGGGGGAAAAGGAGCTGATACCAAGGGGTCAAGTATAAAGAAAATGATGATGGTACCGTAGGTACAAATGTGCTTGATACAATTGATGTATGCATTGTTATAAGTGGTGTAAGAGCCCCCGATAAAATGACTTAATTTTTTAAAAGTGTTTAGGTAGATCTTGATGGAGGATAGATTGAGAAACAATAGTTTCAGAATTTGATAATTTTGCTTAATAATCAAACTGAAAACTCACTGCCATTGCATCTTTTGTGACTCACAGCAACCCTGACTTTCAGCAACCCTATTGGACAGGGTAGAGCAGCCCCTGTGAGTTTCTGAGACTGCAACTCTTTACAGGGGTAGAAAGCCCTAACGTTTCTCTCTCAGAGCGGGTGGTGGTTTTGAACTATGTGGGTAGCAGCCCAAGTGAAAACCACTATGCCACCAGGGCTCCCTGTGCCACATAGCGGGAGCTGTTGTTTTCCCAAACATTCACTTGGCTATTTCTTTTATAAGAAGCCAAGTAATTTGGCAGCTTATTTCTGTTCCAGTTTTCTTATATAGAAAATGTGGTGACAGTGTGAACCTGTTTGTTGTAGTTTATGTGAACATAATTGAGTGATCTAGACCAAGTGAGCTAGACCAAGTGAGCTGACTGGTCAAAAATCAGACCTGTGGATTGCCAAATTGGTTCTGCTGAGATTGGGGCTTTCCTGGATCCACAGGCTTCCTCCAAGCTGTGTCCGAGAAGCTCTGCATTTTAGAGCTACATTTTATAGTTGAAAGAGAGGCCTAAGGAGGGAGGGAGTCCTTAAGCTCTAAGACCTTAATGCTGTCATTGCTGTCCTCTTTTAGTGTACCTGCAGTTTCCACACTGCAGTGGGAACCATTGAAACAGCTATTCTCATTCTCTGAGATGGTGTGCCACCCCACTCCATACCACCACCACCTCATCCCTTTCTCTTATTGTAGAGATAATACCCCTTCCATATGTATCTCAGATATTCAATTAATGAAGAAAGACAAAAGTAGGAGAAATGATTTAGATGAAGGAGACCATAAGCATGAGGCCATAATGGGGTCCAAAGGCTGTGTGGCCATGTCGCTAATTATAGAAATGGATGAAATCTGCCACAAAAATGTGATTGGAGGCAGAGCAATTCATCACTCTCTCAGGCAGGACTACATAAGTGAGAATGGGGCCATTATGGAGACATGGAGACGATCACAGATTAGAAAGGCTTACTGGATTTGTTCTGGGGCCTTCCGACCACTATAACTCATGACCATAGGGTCTTAGACTTTCCTAATTTCCATTGAGGACCTTCCCAGGGAAGTCCCAGAGGGCAGATTGCTCCTCTCTGCTCTGGCTAGTTGTTGTTGCGTGCCATTGAGGACACTTGGACTCGTCGTGACCTCACATACAACCGAATGAAACACTGTAGGGTCGTGCACCATCCTCACAATTGTTCCTGTGCCTGAACCACCGATGAAGCCACTGAGTCCATCCACTTCTTCGAGGACCTCCTCTGTTTCATGGCTTCTCCACTGTACCAAATAGGATGTCCTTCTCCAGGGACTGGTCTCTCCTGACAACATGTCCAAAGTATGTAAGATGGCGTCTTGCCATCCTTGCCTCTAAGCAGCACTCTGGCCTTATTTCTTCTGATACAGATTGGTCAGTCCTTCAGCAGTCCATGGTACTGTCAGTAGTCTTCTGGTGGACCACAATTCGATGCATCTGTTCTTCTACAGCCTTCCTTATTCAGTGTCTAACTTTCACATGCATATGATGCAATGGAAAATAGCATGGCTTAGGTCATGTGCACCTTAGTCCTCAGAGTAACATCATTGTTCTTCAACACTATAAAGAGGTTTTCTGCAGCAGATTTACCCATTACAATACATCTTTTGATCTCCTGACTGCTGTTTCTATGAACATTGATAGTGGATCTAAGCAAGACAAAATCCTTGACAACTGAAGCCCTTTTCTCTGTTTATCACCTATTGGTCCAGTTTTGGGGATTTTGGTCTTCCTTATATTGAATTGTAACCCATATTGAAGGCTGCAATCCTTGATCTTCAGCAAGTGGTTCAATTCCTCCTCACTTTCAGCAAACAAATGGTGTCATATATGCACACAAGCAGGCTCCCAAAAGTTAGTGGAACAAGGAATCAAAAGAGAATGGAATTTTTCAGGGACTTTTTGAAATACCAGTGTGTGTGTGTGTGTGTGTGTGTGTGAGAGAGAGAGAGAGAGAGAGAGAGAGAGAGAGAGAGAGAGAGAGAGAGGAGATGTGGGCATAAAACAAACATCAAGCAACATAAGGGAGAATGCTGTTGGCTGCTGTTGAACTGATTCCGGTGCGCATGCACAGTGACCTGCTGTGTGCACCATAGTGACCCCTCAGAAGCAGATCATCAAGCCTACCTTTCAACTGAAATTCTGAGAATTCACAATTTTCAGAAGTATGTGGATAACAGTGAAAGCCAAAATTCTATTTGCACAGTCCCCACGTGGATTAAGCTTCCAGTGAATTCCTTCAGACCATTGACCAGGGATGTGAACACTCTTGCCACCAGGCAGAGGGCATTGGAAAGTGGATTACCCCTTAGGCAGCCCATGGTGGGGCTTAGAGACTTGCCTAAGTGTATCCTTGAATCGAGGCTGCCATTCTGGGCTGCACGGTCATGAGTCATGCCCCCAAAGCCTTGGTTGTTTGGCCCTGGACCACTCTTGTAAACTGTCCTGTTTAACACAGGTCCCAATCCTTGTCCTATTCTTGCTTCTGTAGTCCCACCTGGAACTGTGATGTTGGGATCTGCCGCCATGTCCTTTCAAGTCTGTGAATCTCAGATAACCCTTACATATCAATAAGACCTCTTGCTAATAGTTTCCCTCCCCTCATCTCGATGGCATGTGTTGGCCCTTGGACTATCTAGGTTACCTAGCGGGCATTTGGATTATGTAGGCTCCCTAGCGGGAATTTGGACTATATAGATTACCTAGCGGGCAATTAGACTTTGTAGGTTATCTAGCGGGCACTTTGACTATCTAGGTTACCTAGCTAGCACTTGAACTATCTACGTTACCTAGCGGTTACTTGGAGTATGTTGGCTACCTACCGGGCTGTTGGACTATCTAGGTTACCTAGCCGGCACTTGGGCTATCTAGGTTAACTAACGGGCACTTGGACTATGTAGGTTCCCTAGCGGGCCCTTGGACTATGTAAGTTCCCTAGCGGGCACTTGGACTATGTGGGTTCCCTAGCGGGCATTAGGACTATCTGGGTTACCTAACGGGCACTTGGACTATGTAGGTTAACTAGCGGGCTTTGGACTATGTAGGTTACCTAGCGGACACTTGGACTATGTAGGTTCCCTATCGTTCACTTGGAGAATGTAGGTTAACTAAGGGGCACTAGGACAATGTAGGTTACCTAGCGGGCCTTGGGACTATCTAGGTTACCTAGGGGGAACTTGGACTATGTAGGTTTACTATTGGGCACTTGGACTATCTAGGTTACCTTAGCAGGCACTTGGACTATGTAGGTTAACTAGCGGGCACTTGGACTATCTAGGTTACCTAGCAGGCACTTGGACTATGTACGTTTCCTAGCGGGTACTTGGACTATCTATGTTAACTAGCGGGCACTTGGACTATGTAGATTCCCTATCGGGCACTTGGACTATGTAGGTAACCTAGTGGTCACTTGAACTGTCTAGGTTACCTAGCGGGCATTTGGACTATGTAGGTTAACTAGCGAGCTCTTGGACTATCTAGGTTAACTAGCGGGCACTTGGACTATTAGGGTCCCTAGCGGGCATTTGCACTATATCGGTTACCTAGCGGGCACTTGGACTATGTAGGTTAACTAGCGGACACTTTGACTATCTAGGTTAGCTAACGGGCAATTGGACTATGTAGGTTCCCTAGCGGGCACTTGGACTATGTAGGTTCCCTAGCGGGCACTTGGACTATTTAGGTTACCTAGCAGGCACTTTGACTATCTAGGTTAACTAACGGGCACTTGGACTATGGAAAGAAGTGCCTAATGGTCACCAGGACCCATGGTTAATCCAGGCGTGGTCATCTGATTCCAATCGATCAGACCTAGCTATAAATCACTTATATGTCTGGGTGATTAAAAGCAAATATAAATTTTCAAAAAAAAATAACGTTGCATGGGATAGAAAGAGAATACATAACAACATCAGACATAAATATGCCTCAAGACAAACTCATTGTGCACATCCAGAATACATAATGGCTCTTGCTAAGATGCATTTCCCACTAGACCCTACCCCAAGCCAGTAAAAGCCAGAAACTCTACAGTAAACTGTGGATTGTACTACTCTGAAATGGGAGCTGTGTCTCTAGACCTAATTTGGGGCTGTTCGTGCTGAGGACTCACCAATACCTGCTGCAGTGACAACAGTCCAGGTGAGAATAAGGAAATCTGGATGACAGCCAGGATATAGGAGCACTGAGACCTCAAATTGCTTCTAGGCGAGCATGGCCTAATGGGCTTCCATTTATGCACCTCTGGCAGGAGGAGTTTGTTCTGGAAAGTAATGGTTTCTAAGGAAGTATTTCTTAAACTTTCACATGCATGCACTTACCCAGGTTCCTGGAAATCGGGCTGGGGGGCAGATTCTGATTTTGTGGGTTCAGGGTGGGGGGTCTAGGATCCAGCAGTTCTAGAGGCCCTGGTACTCTTGGGCTGTTAACCACAAGGACAGTAGTCCTAAACCACCAGCCACTCCTTGGGAGAAATATGAGGCTGTAGACTCCGGGCAAGAGTGACAGTCTGGGAAACCCACAAGGGCAGTTCTACCCTGTCCTGTAGGGTCACTATGAGTCAGCATCAACTCGATGGCCTTAGCATGGGAGAAGCTAATGCTGATGTTGCTGGTTCCTTGACCTATCATACTTTGAGTGGCAAAGTCCCAAGGGCCTTCCCGGATGTGATGGCCAAAAGCAGTAGTGTTCACCCTTGGTCATACTTTGGAATCCCTTAGGAGCTTTCAAGCCTCCCATTGGCCTGGCGCCATCCCAGACCAATGAAGCAAGACTTAGTGGAAGCGGGATTCAGGTCACGGTCAGTGAGAAAGCCCCCTTGGCAATGCCAACGTACAGCCAGTGCAGAGTCGAACTGGTCGACGACTCCACATGACTCCATATACTTTGGTGAAGCCAGCTGTTTGGGCAAGGTTTTCAGAGTTACCACCCATGTAGACTTGTTGGTGATAGTGCATTAAATAGAGCACATGCAGTGCATTGCATGAGTGTCCTATGTCATGCAACCACACCAGGGGTATGTTGAGCCAATTTCTCTGGGAGACCAAGGGTGTTGGCTCCATCCTGAACGTTGGCAGGGTAATGGACTGACACAGAGGAAACTCATTCTCTTTGTGGTGGTGCACTAATGGGTTCTTCACAGAAGGCCAAGTCCATGGCTGCAGATGCTCACGGGGCTGAGGGAGCAGGTCAAATCCTAAGTCCGAGGTGGGTGTTTGCATATTTACATGCCCTCACTGCCATCAAGTCCATTCCAACTCACAGGCCCATGGGACTGAGTAAAATGGCCCCCGTGGGTTTCTGAGACTGTGATTCTTTAGAGGAGTAGAAAATCTCCTCTTTCTCCAGAGGAGCGGTTGGTCATTCAAACTGCTGACCTTGAGATTAACAGTCCAACTCCTGACCACTCTTGCCGTCAGAATTCTATTTATTTACACAAGTATATATATATATCCTTTCCCAAAAGAACTCCACATTTTCAAATCATTCTTGACACTCATGGCCTTTTTTCCTTTATAGCCATGCCTTTGGTTGAAACACAGATATAAGAGAAATATTTATCTACTTATAGGGGTACCAAAGTAGCTTTGGTGGCATAGTGTTTGCATGTTGGGCTGCTAACACCAAAGTCAGCACTTTGAAACCACCAGCCACTCCGTGGGAAGAAGAGTCTGTCTACTCCTATAAAGAGTTACAGTCTCAGAAACTCACAGGGACAGATCTACTCTGCCTCATAGGGTCACTATGAGTCAGCATCACCTCCCTGGCAGTGAGGTAGATTTTGGTTTCATAGAGATACAAGTCAGTCCTGAGCTGCTAAAGACAAGGTTGGCAGTTTGAACCCACCAGCTGCAGAGAAAGAGGAGGCTTTCTATTCCCATAAGGAGCTACAGTTTCAGAAATACCCACAGGGGAAATTTTAACCTCTCCTGTAGGATCAATATGAGTCAGAATCGACTTATCGGTGGTGAGCAAGTGGAGGGGACCCTAAACAGGTTCCGGTGGACCTTAAGAGTTCTACTAATTGTGCATGCTCTGTAAAATGTAAACCAAGATTTTACTTTTGCAAACATTATTTTTTCTAAACACGTCTAACTGTGAAACTATACTCGCATGCGGGTCTTTGAACCTGGTCAGTGGTCTGGGGAAGTGAAGGGGCCTGACATCCTTTGTTGTTGTTAGTGCTGTCCAGTCATTCTGACATCACAGGGACCTTCTTTGCAACACAAGGCAGCACTGCCCGGTCCTTTGCCAGCCTCAGGGGTAGTATGTTGGAGCCCATGGTTTCAGCTACCGTGTCCTCCAGTTCACCAAGGAGTTTCCTCTTTGTGCTGCTTACTAAACCCGTTTCTAAGGAGTCCATTCCAACTCACGGTGACGCCGTGTGGGTCAGCACCACGGGACCCCACATAATGCCTTATACCATATATATATATATATATATATATATATATATATATATATATATTGTGCATTATATATATATATATATATTGTGCATAATGCCTTATACCTGGTCCCTTTGGCACCTTGTGATCGCACAGGCTGGTGTGCTTATTCCATGTGGGCTTTTTTGCTTCTGAGCCAGATGGCCGTTTGCTCACCTTCAAGCCTTTAAGACCCCAGACACTATCTCTTTTGATAGCCTCTGGCCTTTACTTCGGGGTCTTCGGTCCCTGCAGAGTGGACACATGCCTGCTGTGCGGGTATGGGACGTGTCGGAGCGCAGCCTGGTGGCGGAGCTTCAGGAGCATAAGTATGGCATGGCATGTGTGGCCTTCTCATCCAGTGCCAAGTACATTGTCTCAGTGGGCTACCAGCATGACATGATCGTCAATGTCTGGGCCTGGAAGGTGAGTGGGCTGCTGGCCTCAGGACAGGCGGGGCCGGGAGGGGAGCCAAGAAACTGCTGACCGGTGGCCTTTACTTCCGCCTGCTGGCCTCAGTCCCTTTCTAGAGAACTCTGAGCAGAAAGGAGCAACTGGGTATCTAGGATGCTGAAGAAGGGGCAGAAGGAGAGGTCAAGTTCACAGCTTGTCTAACCTTCAGTGTGTAAGTTTCTTTTCCCTCAGCTCCTAGAAGCAGAGCCTTGATTTCCCTTGACTTTCTCTCCAGAAAAACATTGTAGTGGCTTCCAACGAGGTGTCCAGTCAGGTGACAGCAGTATCCTTCTCTGAGGACTGCAGCTACTTTGTCACTGCAGGCAACCGGCACATCAAGTTCTGGTACCTCGATGACAGCAAGACCTCAAAGGTGAGGCAGCAAGTAGCCACTAGGGTGGGGTCTGCCCAGATATGTTCCACCTGCGCCCCCTTCTGCATGCTCAAAAGCCCCTTGGAAGTCTCAGCTGGGCCAGGTGCTATGTCAATATGCAAGGGAAGCCTTCTCCCTCCCTCCCCAGGGCCTGCTTTCCAGGGGGTAGCCTGCAGGGTGTGTGGGTGGCACCTGTGGTGGGTCTCCACAGGTGAATGCCACTGTACCCCTGCTGGGCCGCTCCGGGCTGCTGGGGGAACCTGCGGAACAACCTGTTCACTGATGTAGCCTGTGGCCGCGGGAAGAAGACTGACAGCACCTTCTGTATCACATCCTCAGGGCAGCTGTGCGAGTTCAGTGACCCGGAGACTGTTGGACAAGTGGGTGGAGCTGAGTGTAAGTGAATGCTTTGTCGGCACCCTCCCGTCTGTCACCTCCGGGCTCCAGGGCACCTGAGTCTGCATGCACGCTGGGGGAGGCCCCAGGCGGAGGAAGGTGTTTGGGAACCTCTCTGCTTGCTCGCCCTCTCTGTCTCTGCCTCTTCCTCTGCTTTCCTCTTCTGCTCAGCACACAGACAGCATCACAGTAAGTGTGCTGGCCCTGTCCGCTGCCTCTGCTGCCTTTCTCTGGGCCGGCCTTTTCTGGGTGTGTCTTTGCCCAAACCTCAGGTGCCTTATAAGGAAGGCTTGCTGACTCCTTCCCCCTAATTGCACGGGGCTGTGGGCCCTCTGGCCAGCTGCTGTTAGAGGGAGGGGCATTGAGGGGCTCTGCCCAGGGCAGCTGGCCTGCCTTGCGCTTG
The DNA here is from genome assembly GCF_050624435.1 of Tenrec ecaudatus. Taxonomy (NCBI): domain Eukaryota; kingdom Metazoa; phylum Chordata; class Mammalia; order Afrosoricida; family Tenrecidae; genus Tenrec; species Tenrec ecaudatus. The sequence goes on from NW_027459478.1 coordinate 1,152,280, forward strand.
TCCTTGCCTCTTGGCTCATGGCTGTTGAGGTGTCCGGTGAAGGAGTGGACAGACGCCCTTGCTGACTGTGGCTTCTGTGCTCACAGACCACAGTGGCCCACTGCATCTCGGTGAGCCAGGACTACATCTTCTGCGGCTGTGCTGACGGCACCGTGTGCCTTTTCAACCCCTTCAACCTGCACTTCCTCAGCACGCTGCCCCGGCCCCATGCCCTGGGGACAGACATTGCCAGCATCACAGAGGCCAGGTGAGCGGTGTGGGTGGGCCCCTGAGTCCTGTCAGAGCCCCACTCTGTGCCAGGCCATCCCTGGCATGCTGCAAGGAGAGGAGGGCACACATAGACCTCTGGGAAGACCCTTGCAGTCAAGCACAGGTGGGTCTTTTAGCATTTGTTGCTCACTGTGGGCAACCGTGGTAATCTGAGTCTGCAGTGTGGTAATGCATTGTCCTGTAAACACCACAGCTAGGACAGACGGGCAGTTCCTTAGGGTTTCTGAGAGAGGCTGGAAACCTGACGGAGCAGGCCTTTCTCCCTCAGGGTGGTCCTGGGTAGCAGCTAAGGTAGGAGGGTCTTATTGTAGCCTCGGGCCTTGGGTTGGGTGATTGCAGGAAGTGAAGTTTTGCTCTGGTTTCAGTGCTGTCAGGAAGCGGGGCAGTTCTGCAGTTGGGTATATTAATTTCTCATTCAGGGAAGGAGTGGGCTAAATCTGCAAATGGCAGGAAATGATATATGACCATGACTGGTTTGCACAGTGCCCTTCCTTTTCCTCTGACGTGAGTCTAGAAGGGCCTGACATCTGCTTGGCTGCATCACGGCCACACACTGTCCCCGCCTGATGTTGGGGGCTATGAAATAGCTTGTGTTCTTTTGCAGAGCCCCATGGCAAGGAATGCCAGGCCAGCCGCTGCGTTCTTTCTCCAGTGACTGCTGGCCAACCTGCTGCTCCTCCCTTTAGTGCCCCTTTTCATTAGCGCTAACTCACCAGTTTGCCCTGTCTGCCCTGGACACCCTGACCCCCTCTTTCCTCAGTCGCCTTTTCGCTGGAGTGGCCAATGCGAAGTATCGGGACACCATCACCTTGACCTTTGATCCTGCAAATCCGTGGCTGTCTTGTGTGTACAATGACCATAGTACTTATGTCTGGGGTGTGAAGGGCCCCAAGAAAGTGGGCAAGGTGTATTCAGCTCTGTATCATTCCTCCTGCGTCTGGAGTGTAGAGGTACGTGGGCCAGGTCTGCTGAGACTGACCGTGTTTCCTGGCCTACCATTAGGAGCTGGGGTTCCTCAAGTGTGGAATTTGTTTCCTCCAGCACCCTTGCTCCCCAAGCTGTGCCCCTGGGTCCCTTTGTATCTGTTAATTGGCTCTGAGGATGGGAGGGGATTTTAGTGCTGACTCATCTCAGACGTTTTTCAGTATGCCCCTGTGCAGTCTTAGCTTGGCCTCTTTGGACATGTTCCTGAACTTGACCAAACCTTAGTTTCTGCAATTGTGAAATGACATACCTGATGCATTTGATTTTTACGAACAGGAGACAATGTAAGTGGGAGATTTAGAATGCCTAGTACTTACTAGGTGCTTGGTTAATGTATATTCCTTTACTTGTTAAAGACAAGAGCTAATCATTATGACTTGCTTGCTATGGGACAAGCCGTTGCCTCCAGGGGACAGGATGGGGGAACTTTAGGCCCCCAAGGACAGAGGTTCAGGAGGGTTTAGCTGAAAAGGGTTGGGGACAAAATTTATTATCTCCAAGGGAAAGATACTAACTTGACAATGAAGAAACGGCAAAACCCACCCTTAGCCAAGTCATTAAGGTTAACATCCCGTGGCAGCAGCATGAATCTGGTGAGAGGGTACACTGAGAGGTTTCAAAATGTTCCCAGAAAATGTTATGACTCTTAAGAACTCCCAATAAAATGTTGAACAACAACAACCAACGTTGATGGAAAGTTTCTTTTAGTTCTGTTTTTCCATGCAGCCTCCTCCTAGCATTGTGTCTGGTATTCTTGACCCAAATGTATAAGGAACTTAGGATAGTCATGAGGAAACATCAGGCAACCTTCATTTGAGGTACACCTGCCAGAGTAACTTATCACACTCTCCCAGGTGTCAGGGTAGGAAAGACAAGCAAAGACTGAAAGCCGTTCTAGACTGGGACAGATGACACCCATGTGCCGTGGGGGCTCCTGGGATCCTGGAGCAGAAGAAGTACATTCGTGGGATAAACAAACAAACTCATTGGCATTGGGTTGATTCCAACTCAGAGCAACCCCCGCTGGTGACATTTAAATAAAGTCTAATAATGTTGTACCAGTGTGACCTCCGTGGTCCTTATCACTGTGTACTGTAGTGCATAAAACATTAATACGAAGGGAGACCAGGTGAGAGAGTTGAATGTGACATATCTTGACTCATTTTTCTAAAGGTTCAACCCAAAAGGTAAAGTAAAACAGCTCTTGATGGAGAGGAAAAGGTGGAAGGGGGTGGGTGATGATTCTTTCCCCCCGCTGCCTGGCACTGAACGGCCTCTCCTCTCTTCTCATTTTGCAGGGTGCACGAATTGCAGTTCCTGAGTGAAATGCTGAAGGTGGAGGCCCATGAGTCAGAGATTCTGTGCCTGGAGTACTCGAAGCCAGACACAGGTACCTGGCCCTGGCCTGGAATGGCCTTGAGTGAGCCCCTCCAGTCTGGCCAGAGCCACTGATACTTGTCCTGCCTCTTGACTATGGGGCTGATCGTTCTTTTGGCTACCAAAAGAGTTAGTGATCCTTCTTGATGTCTCTGAAGGCTTCTTGTTGTTTCTGAAGGCTTTGGGGAGGACTGCATCTCAACTCTGCCCGACTCCATGGCTCATGTGGCTTAAGGATGTGGGGCTCAGTTTCTCTGGGTGCTCTTTGCTGGGCACTCATGTTGGGCTGCGATCCACAAGCTCAGCAGTTTGAAACTACCAGCCGCTCTGCAGGAGAAAGGTGGGCCTTTCTACTCCTGTAAACAGTTACAGTCTCAGAAGCCCATAGGGGGTATTCACTATGAGTCAGCATTAACTTGATAGCAGCAGATTTGATTTTTGTAAAGTCTTTTTAAAGCCAACCAAAAGCTGAATCAGTGAAGAAGATCTGCTTTAGACATTGTGCTCTTTTAAAGAATAATCTGTCTGTGATCAGATTGACACAGGAACTTGGAAGGTTAGGTGAAAAGTTTAAGGGGCAGTGAGCTTATGTGTGTGATGGAAATTTGGAATTGGAAAAGGACAGTGAGAATGGCTACATAATTTCAGAAATATAATGAATGTTAGCAAATTGTACATGTAGAAATGATCGAATTGGTATATATTTTTGTGTGCATTGTTTTAGATCAGGGAGAAGACTCGAAGTTCAAATATAATTTACAGAGACCCCCCCTTGTTAAATCTTGAATGGGACAAAGTCCAGAAAAAACAAATCATCTGGTTGAGGGAGACCGTAAGCATGAGGCCATAATGGGGACTGAAGGATTCACAACAGCTCGGTCACATGGAAAACAAAGGAAGCCCCTTTAAAAGTCAAGTTCCCAGCAGATCAGACCATCACAGTTGGAAATGTGACTACAGAAATGGGAAAGGGACCATGATTGGAGTAAATACATTATTGCAGATTAGAAAAGTTTACAGGACTGGTTCAGGGCCCTCCAACCATCTTGGTCAGGGCATGAACGTGCAACCTCAGTACCCCAATTCCCATCAAGGGCATACTCAGGCAAGTTCTTGAGGGCTAGACTACTCCTCACCAGGCTGGCCAGAGGAGTGGGTGGAAGCAAACAAACTCTGCCTGAGGGCAAAGCATTTTACGTTGCTAGTTCAGAGTCATGGAGCTCTAGTGCCATAGAAGGTTATGGGTTGGGCGGTTAACCACAAGGTTTCACTCTTCAAAACCACCAGCCAGCTCCAGGGAAGAAAGATGAGGCTTTCTACTCCAATAAAAATATATAGTCTGGAGATAAAAAGCCCCAATGTAAGTTAACTGGGTTGATTCCTACTAGAGGGATAATGTGTGTGGGCCAGATGCTTGCAAGGTTCCTCAAGGCAATGCTGCCAGACTGCAGTCTCTGCTCCCTGCTGGTGGAGACAATGGATTGCTTTTCTCTAAAACTTGGAACCATTAGCTTGGTTCTAGTAGGTGGAGTTCACACCCTACTGATAATGGTTCATATGGAGATCCAGAAAACAGGTCAAAGTTAAGCTGCCATTCTAAATGTAGGATCCGCCCATTTTGTCACCTGTATACCCCCAATCCCTCCTCTTCCTATTGCATGTATGCCCCTAGACCACCCCTTCTCACCGCTGTATAACATAGTCCAAGTCCTTCCTGTGATGTATGTCTTTACCCTCCCGTTTCCAATTCCCCTTGTCCTCCTTCCCTTCCCCCTCTCTCCATGTGGACCACCAAGTGGGGCTGAGGTGAGCAATGCTACCATGATATGTGTGTGACTGCATTATTGTAATATCTCTTCTATCTCTCATGCTCCCAATGACTTTAATATTTATATCTCAACCCTTTATGTTTCCAGGGCTTTCAATGACATTAGGCATCTTTTCAATGTTTATGAATCATGCTTATGAACCTCTCTTCTGTTAGTTGTCTGTGTGTATGCATTGCCTGTATTAAAAACATATAGAACCGAGCAATTTGTCTGGAAAAATAATTTATAGAAACTTTATGTTAGATTGCCATGCGTTTTGCATAGCCAATTGTTCTTTTAAAACACTTTTCTTGTCATTGTGATACCATGCTAAAAGGTAAAAACATCTGTATATAGTCAAATAGCTTTATCTTTCCTTTAAAGACATGAACCTTCGTGTCTTGCTTAAAGTTTCCACCTCACTAAAGCTAAATTGCTACTCTCGAAAATAAATCCCTCTAAGTTTTTTAATGCTTTGAATATTTTATCGCTCTAATCCTCCTGGAGTTTATTTTTGAATGTAGTATGCTCCTTCCTTTGATTTCTTGTAAATTCAGCCAATTCAACCACTCATTAACCAAAGTATTCCTTTACCACTGGATTGTTTTGCCACCTTTGCTTTGCATAGCATATAGTTCTAAATTATATCCCAGACTACTGAATTATTTGCCAGAGTGGCTTTACTAATTGTACACTGGCATCACAACACGCGGGAGCTTCGGAAAGATCGTGGGAGAAAGGAATGAAAAGAGAAGATAATTTCCCACGAATTTTTGAAGCTTCCTCGTACAGGTGCTTTACAGGAAGTCGACATTAGGGTTTATAATCAATAAAAAATTCAACTGTGATCCAAGAATGAGGGGCGTGACATTTCCTGGTTGAGACAAAAGCGAACAGGCGAGCAGAATACGAAAAGAATTGGTTAACCGATGAAACTGCAGCCAAGTGTTAGCTGTTATCACAAAAATGAACACACAGAATATTCTTGAACTTGGAAGTGGGAACTTCAGCCTTTCAACGGCCATCGACGGTGCGGGGCAACATCCCCGCACTCCTACGCTCAGGAAGGGGGTTCTGGGGTCTGCGGCGCCGCGGGGCACAAGTGGGGCGAAGGGCTGCGAGGGAACGCCGAGGCAGAGGGGTCCCCGCGAGGCGGCTGCGGGCCGCTCCAGAAGGCAGGGGTCCGGGGGCTCTGCGGTCCCTCAGGACCCTCCAGGAGAGGCTCCAGAAAGGCAGCTGGAGGCCCCGGCCGGCCGTGCAGCTCGCTGGGAGGCGCGGGCGCACGTGCTCCGCCGGTCCGGGCGGCGGGGGCGGCTGAACGGGCCCTGGCCGTGGGCGGCGGGCGGCGGGCGGCGGGCGGGCGCAGTGCGGCGCCGGGCAGGCGGGAGGTGACCGCGCGGGGCGGTCGCGGCGGCTGGGGCTACTGACGGCACACGGATCCGGAGCGCACTGCGCGGGGCGGGGCGCCGCGCAGGTGAGAGCGGCAGCGGACCCGGATGCGGCGCGGCTGAGGGCGGCCGAGGGCGGGGGGTCGCGGCGGCTAGCTCTTGGAGATCCCGGCCGAGGCTCCGGCGCCGGTGCTGCGCTTCCTGCCGGCTCGAAGAACGAGCCCGAGCCTGGCCGCCCTCGGGATGCCTTGCTGAGGCTCCGCCGGACGTCCCCAACAGGGGGGGGGCGGGGCGGGGCGCGTTCGGGCGCCTCCTGAGGGCGCCTCAGCGGAGAGCGGCGTTGGCGCCGTGGAGTCTACGCTCCACGCGGGCGGCCCAACCCGCCTGCCACTCAGGTGTCTTTTTGCACGGAAGTGAGTTTTAGGAGCGGGAAACCTGTGGTGGGCGTGACTGACGTGTTTTTAAATCATTTTCTATACATTTAAAGCTGTAAAGGCAAAACTTCATGATCCAATTAATATAGCCAAAAATTCAGGCTTGATAGAAACATTTAGAATCCAGGCACTGGGGGTAAAGTCCCCTTATTCCCATCTGTTATTGGAGGAAGGTATGAGAGAGATTGGATACTGCGGTGGGAAGAAATAGAGCCAAATAGGAATGTCTGCTTCTATAGGGAGAATGTATCAGCCATGCGCTCACTTTAAGGCAGCACAGCTTTAAGGGAGAATCTGTGGAAATGATAGATTACCGCAGGAACATGAACTTGGAGTATATCTCCAACTAACAGAGTGGTGGTCTTCCAGCCATGAAACATTAGTCTCCCAGATTCCCTCTGTACCAGTCAGGGAATAAGTCCCAGTATTATTTCCCTTGGTGCTAGTATCCCACATTTCCCCTCTCTGCATTATGTTTAAGATTCAATAGTGTCACGGAGGCAACATGGTCTCTTTTCATATCTATTAGCTTCCTATAGAAGTGACATGAGACTGCAAGCATCACAATTATGATAAAAAACACAGTCAGACTGGAACTTAAGCTATGTGAAGTACTTTGCCCCCAAGCTCGCGGGTCCAACCCTTCCATGCTACTCATCAATTGCTTAATCACATCAGAGCCAGGAGAAGCCTCAAGCTTGTCTTTGAATGTATAGAAAATATCCTTTTTAAGCTGATCAATATCTAATGAAATGTTTCCCTTAAACCCTTGCAAATGTTTCCTAATCAAATTCCAATCATGCAATGTCTTATTATAAGGATAAGTGGTTATACAGAAATCAGTTACATTCCAATCACATTATAGCATTGACAAATTCAAAATCTTGACCTTTCAGCAAAGCAGTCTGCAGTAATATTCCAGTCACATTGTATAAAATGTTCAGTTATGATAGCATCCCAGAGTGTCTCTTAGACAGCGTCAGCAATGGAAGAAATACCTCAGCAGTCAGCAATCGCCATTCTCAGGAATCTTCGAGGTCTTCTTGACGTTTTGAATAACTTCAATAACAGTGACCCGCTTTCTTCTGGGCCTTGCTGGCTGAAGAGAAATCCACCTATCTCCTTTGCCTGTGAAAATATAAAGAAATAGCCCCTCTCTTTGGGGTATCATTAACCTGAAAAAAGGATTTATGATTAATATTGGTTGGCCTCTCCATCTCTTCCTTGTCCATCTTTCTCCAAAGGTGGTTGCGTCCTTTTAAAGGGAGTCCATCAGTTTTATTCTGTAAAAAACATACATGCATAGCCTTTTCTCCAGGTGAATGGACCTGGATCCCAAACACAGTTTCCATCATCCTCAGATTTCTTAGGATCAATTTTCTCTGTAGAATTGAAAACGTGTTCATCTTCCCTAATTTTATTACAAGCTTTTAGTAAGGAGAAAAAATTTTTAGTTAAAATGAGTAAATGAACTTTGTCACACATAAGATTCCTCTTCTCCTCCTTCTGTTTTAACAATTTAAATAGTAAAGCATTGCTAGATCTTGAACCAGTAAAAGTACTAGTTAGATAACCTTCATTGTTATGTAAATACTGGCTCCCATCCCTCAGAGAATTAAGAGAGCTAACTAATTGGGAGAACTTCTTATCATACTTTGAAAGACTGAAAAAATTCTTAATAAATTTGTTCAGCTGATCTTGAAGTAACTTACCAAGCAGACATTTTTTCTCCAGGCTTACCAATAAGGTTATAGGCTCAATTGAGCCGTTTTGCCTTTCAGGCTTCTCACACTGTATGATTTTACCTTGCAATATTCTGTCTTGGTTAACTTCACTCATTCCCTCTATGCTGGCTTTAGGGGAAGTTAATGGGAGGGCCTTAGGCCCCCCTGAATGCCCTAAGGAAATGACCCGGCATCCACAGTTAACAAACCTTTTTCCTTCCATTTCTAATTCCATGTGGGGGCGCTGTTTCTCCACAACAGCAGTCCAGAAGACTGCTTGATTTATAGGGTGGTCAAACTTCTCAAGTACTCTTTCCTGATAGGTATAAATTTTTACTCTAGAAATGCAAGGAAGGGAAAATTGGCTTAAGCGATCCTACATTTTTACAAACCATGGTATATCAGAACTCATTACTGCCTTAATTTCTTCTTCACAATCCTGACCAATAACTCCAGCAACACCTTGAGAATTTATGTTGGACTTTCTTTTTTTTTTGGACTTTCTTAATAAACTTCCTATAGTTCTTTTAGGTAGTGGACCCCAATTACTGCTCTTCGTTTCTGATTCAATCACAGTTTTGGGCTTTTTCTTACAACTCTTATCAACTCCAGTATCAATTTTAATTTCTTGAGTACTAAGGTTAAATCTTCCTGATAGAAACTGTATTAATCTTTCAATAAGAGGTCCCTGCTTTTGAGGATCAAGCTCCTGTGAAGGCTTCTGAGCCATCTCTTGGTTATTCAAACCAACTGCAGTGAGAACAGAGACTAGGTTTTTGCCTCTTTGGCTAGGTCTGTTCTCCTGCTGTGAGGCTGCTAGATAAAGGCGATTTCTCTCAAAGATCTTCTTTGCTCCAGTAGGCAGACACCTTGCCTACCACGCTCTGCTATGAGGGCTCTGCATCAAGCTTCTTCCACTATTTTCCCGCCGGGAAGTCTTTGCTAATGGCGACCCTTCACTGTTGATTTTTGAACGACATTGGCTCGCCCAATGAGTTCCCTTCCTACAATGGAGGCAGAGTTCAGGTTCGTTTAAACCCGATCTCCATGGTCCTGGCCCATGCTCTGACATTGGCCGCAGCCTGCTCTGCCTACACTCTTTTGAAGATGACTTGTCTTCCCACAACTAAAGCACTTTCTTCCAGGTCTGATATAGTTTGCCAATGAAGCTGCCATGAGGTCTGCCTTGTATTCCTCTGCCTCTACATTCCTGCATATCCTAAAATAACCCAGCAGAGTGCCCTGTTCGCTGTAGGGATGCAAGGCATTTTTACAGTGCTTATTAGAGAAATCATAAGATAGCTTGTGCACTAGGTCTCTTACTGCCTGAACATTCTTCACACATTTGGAAATAGCATCTTCCAGTCGGGACACAAAGTCAGCGTAACGCTCATCATTCTGTTGTCTTATAGCCCTGTAACGCGGCGTTCTCTCTTCTGATGGAATTATCTTTTCCCAGGCCCTTAAGCAAACCTCATGTATCTGTCCTATTGTCTGTTCAGTAAACTGTAGTTGAGACTCAACTGTAATATAATTTGCATCCCCTAGCAATTGATGAATTCCTATATCTATCCCATCCTCAGCATTCTTCCCAGCTCTTGCAAGGGCTGCTTCCTTCCATAGCATTTGATATCACAAGCATTCTGAAGAGTAAAGACAAATTCTCACTAAAGCTTTCCAATCTGTAGGGGTCCAGCTGTCAGACTCTGCTAGAGCCCTTATCATGCTAATTACAAAATGTGAGTCTGGGCCGCAGTCATTGATTGCCTGCTTGAGATCTTTTAGCAACTTAAAAGGCAAAGGCACTGTGAATTCCTTTTGGTTCTAACAGGATAAGACATCTTGCCTTCTAAATCTTCTTCTGCAATCCCTCTTCCTACTCTGGAGAGTAAAGGTGTTTTCCTATACTTTGCTTCTTTACGTCTATTCTCTGAGCTACTCTTTTCAATCTGGATATCTTGGAGTTCCACTTCCTGAACTTCACCTTCTGTGCTAGCTCTCCTAGTTTGCATTTCTTTGGAGCTAATCTCTCTACCTTCAGGGCTGGCTTGCTTGATTGTTTTACAATCTCTGGCCTTTCTTACACTAAATTCCAGCAGGAGAGCAGTTGCTTTTACTATGTCCCCTTCTGACTCAGGCTCATTCTTTTAGCTCTGCCTAAAATCTTCTCATCTGCCTGAAACCCGTTCTCACTGCTTCTCATCTGATTTAAATTTGGGCATCTTAGACGTTGCCTGTTCTGCTTCTTGGCTTTCTCTACCTTTGAAAGCAAGGGAGCTTCCTGGGATTGTTTAATAGCCATGCTTTGGATCTTGCAATCCACTGCCTCTAGTACTGTATCACCTTTAAACCTTCGGAGTCTGCAGTCTCGCGAGAGCATACAGGCTTTGGCAATGAGGTTCTGTTCTAGAATTGGAGGCTTTAGATAACAAACCAATCCCTGCCTTTTCAGTTTTTCCTAAAGTTTCTTAACCTAAATCATGCTTATTCACAGACACTTTAGCTTGCTTTTCTAGATTTGAATAGACACAAGACTTCTCACTAGACTGTTCATCCTTATTCTCTTCCTCCTGCAAAAGTTTTAAAACCATCTTAACTTGTACCCACAGAGACCACTTCTCCATAGGGATACTCTCCCCATCTCTGTGCTTCCTTTAAGTTGACAATGACCTCCTCCCAGGTCTCTAAATCAAAAGTTCCTTCCTCTGAGAACCATGAATTATACCTTTTTACTACTTTTAGAAAACATTGTATCTTTTTCTTCGTTACTTTTACACCTTGTCTTTTCAGTAAGTAGAGAGCATGGTACCATAAGTTTCAGGTTTACTTTTCCCTTGCTCCCATTATCCTCTTTAAAATTCTAATTCACTATTTCCACTACTTCTCTGTCAATCCCCACACCGGATCCTCACTTCGCACAATTTTCAAATTCACTCTACGTACCAATGGGGCCATATAATTGTTATATGGGATATAACTCATATTGTCCCACGTTGTGCGCCATTTGTCTGGGGAAGCCCGCCTTGTGCTGGGGCTCCAGCCTCCAGCCCAGTCCTTGAGCCTCCTGCCTGGTCTCCATCCCACCTCCCTTCGTCCACACTGAGCGTGGACCTGGCTGGTAAGATCATGGCCATCCAGGAGGTGAGCATGCTACCATGAATTGTGTCTGACTGCATTATTGTAATGTCTCTTCTATCGCTCATGCTCCCGGTGACTTTAATATAATATTTATATATCTCAACCATACAATTGTGCTTATTGAACCCAAGATTACTGGTGGGGGGCTGGCACCCCAACTCATACCACAGTACATACCATTTGTCTAGTTCTTCAATGCTTCCTCTCCCGCTCACTCCCTCCAACTATCATGACCTCAGCTCTACCTTACAAAGCCGGCTAGACCAGAGCATGTACACTGGTACAGATAAGAACTCTCAACACACAGAATCCAGGACAGATAAACCCTTCAGGAACAGTAATGGAAGTAGTGATAACATGAGGGTAGGGATGAGGTGGAGGGAACTGATAGCAATGATTGATGTATTAACACTCACACCCCAGGGGGACAAGCAACAGAAACATTGGTGAAGTGAGACCTTGGACATTGTAAAATATGAAAGTATAATTTATCAAGGTTTCATGAGGGTGGGAGAGTGGGAGAGAAGGGGGGAAAAGGAGCTGATACCAAGGGGTCAAGTATAAAGAAAATGATGATGGTACCGTAGGTACAAATGTGCTTGATACAATTGATGTATGCATTGTTATAAGTGGTGTAAGAGCCCCCGATAAAATGACTTAATTTTTTAAAAGTGTTTAGGTAGATCTTGATGGAGGATAGATTGAGAAACAATAGTTTCAGAATTTGATAATTTTGCTTAATAATCAAACTGAAAACTCACTGCCATTGCATCTTTTGTGACTCACAGCAACCCTGACTTTCAGCAACCCTATTGGACAGGGTAGAGCAGCCCCTGTGAGTTTCTGAGACTGCAACTCTTTACAGGGGTAGAAAGCCCTAACGTTTCTCTCTCAGAGCGGGTGGTGGTTTTGAACTATGTGGGTAGCAGCCCAAGTGAAAACCACTATGCCACCAGGGCTCCCTGTGCCACATAGCGGGAGCTGTTGTTTTCCCAAACATTCACTTGGCTATTTCTTTTATAAGAAGCCAAGTAATTTGGCAGCTTATTTCTGTTCCAGTTTTCTTATATAGAAAATGTGGTGACAGTGTGAACCTGTTTGTTGTAGTTTATGTGAACATAATTGAGTGATCTAGACCAAGTGAGCTAGACCAAGTGAGCTGACTGGTCAAAAATCAGACCTGTGGATTGCCAAATTGGTTCTGCTGAGATTGGGGCTTTCCTGGATCCACAGGCTTCCTCCAAGCTGTGTCCGAGAAGCTCTGCATTTTAGAGCTACATTTTATAGTTGAAAGAGAGGCCTAAGGAGGGAGGGAGTCCTTAAGCTCTAAGACCTTAATGCTGTCATTGCTGTCCTCTTTTAGTGTACCTGCAGTTTCCACACTGCAGTGGGAACCATTGAAACAGCTGTTCTCATTCTCTGAGATGGTGTGCCACCCCACTCCATACCACCACCACCTCATCCCTTTCTCTTATTGTAGAGATAATGCCCCTTCCATATGTATCTCAGATATTCAATTAATGAAGAAAGACAAAAGTAGGAGAAATGATTTAGATGAAGGAGACCATAAGCATGAGGCCATAATGGGGTCCAAAGGTTGTGTGGCCATGTCGCTAATTATAGAAATGGATGAAATCTGCCACAAAAATGTGATTGGAGGCAGAGCAATTCATCACTCTCTCAGGCAGGACTACATAAGTGAGAATGGGGCCATTATGGAGACATGGAGACGATCACAGATTAGAAAGGCTTACTGGATTTGTTCTGGGGCCTTCCGACCACTATAACTCATGACCATAGGGTCTTAGACTTTCCCAATTTCCATTGAGGACCTTCCCAGGGAAGTCCCAGAGGGCAGATTGCTCCTCTCTGCTCTGGCTAGTTGTTGTTGCGTGCCATTGAGGACACTTGGACTCGTCGTGACCTCACATACAACCGAATGAAACACTGTAGGGTCGTGCACCATCCTCACAATTGTTCCTGTGCCTGAACCACCGATGAAGCCACTGAGTCCATCCACTTCTTCGAGGACCTCCTCTGTTTCATGGCTTCTCCACTGTACCAAATAGGATGTCCTTCTCCAGGGACTGGTCTCTCCTGACAACATGTCCAAAGTATGTAAGATGGCGTCTTGCCATCCTTGCCTCTAAGCAGTACTCTGGCCTTATTTCTTCTGATACAGATTGGTCAGTCCTTCAGCAGTCCATGGTACTGTCAGTAGTCTTCTGGTGGACCACAATTCGATGCATCTGTTCTTCTACAGCCTTCCTTATTCAGTGTCTAACTTTCACATGCATATGATGCAATGGAAAATAGCATGGCTTAGGTCATGTGCACCTTAGTCCTCAGAGTAACATCATTGTTCTTCAACACTATAAAGAGGTTTTCTGCAGCAGATTTACCCATTACAATACATCTTTTGATCTCCTGACTGCTGTTTCTATGAACATTGATAGTGGATCTAAGCAAGACAAAATCCTTGACAACTGAAGCCCTTTTCTCTGTTTATCACCTATTGGTCCAGTTTTGGGGATTTTGGTCTTCCTTATATTGAATTGTAACCCATATTGAAGGCTGCAATCCTTGATCTTCAGCAAGTGGTTCAATTCCTCCTCACTTTCAGCAAACAAATGGTGTCATATATGCACACAAGCAGGCTCCCAAAAGTTAGTGGAACAAGGAATCAAAAGAGAATGGAATTTTTCAGGGACTTTTTGAAATACCAGTGTGTGTGTGTGTGTGTGTGTGTGTGTGTGTGTGTGTGTGTGTGTGAGAGAGAGAGAGAGAGAGAGAGAGAGAGAGAGAGAGAGAGAGAGAGAGAGAGAGAGAGAGAGAGAGGAGATGTGGGCATAAAACAAACATCAAGCAACATAAGGGAGAATGCTGTTGGCTGCTGTTGAACTGATTCCGGTGCGCATGCACAGTGACCTGCTGTGTGCACCATAGTGACCCCTCAGAAGCAGATCATCAAGCCTACCTTTCAACTGAAATTCTGAGAATTCACAATTTTCAGAAGTATGTGGATAACAGTGAAAGCCAAAATTCTATTTGCACAGTCCCCACGTGGATTAAGCTTCCAGTGAATTCCTTCAGACCATTGACCAGGGATGTGAACACTCTTGCCACCAGGCAGAGGGCATTGGAAAGTGGATTACCCCTTAGGCAGCCCATGGTGGGGCTTAGAGACTTGCCTAAGTGTATCCTTGAATCGAGGCTGCCATTCTGGGCTGCACGGTCATGAGTCATGCCCCCAAAGCCTTGGTTGTTTGGCCCTGGACCACTCTTGTAAACTGTCCTGTTTAACACAGGTCCCAATCCTTGTCCTATTCTTGCTTCTGTAGTCCCACCTGGAACTGTGATGTTGGGATCTGCCGCCATGTCCTTTCAAGTCTGTGAATCTCAGATAACCCTTACATATCAATAAGACCTCTTGCTAATAGTTTCCCTCCCCTCATCTCGATGGCATGTGTTGGCCCTTGGACTATCTAGGTTACCTAGCGGGCATTTGGATTATGTAGGCTCCCTAGCGGGAATTTGGACTATATAGATTACCTAGCGGGCAATTAGACTTTGTAGGTTATCTAGCGGGCACTTTGACTATCTAGGTTACCTAGCTAGCACTTGAACTATCTACGTTACCTAGCGGTTACTTGGAGTATGTTGGCTACCTACCGGGCTGTTGGACTATCTAGGTTACCTAGCCGGCACTTGGGCTATCTAGGTTAACTAACGGGCACTTGGACTATGTAGGTTCCCTAGCGGGCCCTTGGACTATGTAAGTTCCCTAGCGGGCACTTGGACTATGTGGGTTCCCTAGCGGGCATTAGGACTATCTGGGTTACCTAACGGGCACTTGGACTATGTAGGTTAACTAGCGGGCTTTGGACTATGTAGGTTACCTAGCGGACACTTGGACTATGTAGGTTCCCTATCGTTCACTTGGAGAATGTAGGTTAACTAAGGGGCACTAGGACAATGTAGGTTACCTAGCGGGCCTTGGGACTATCTAGGTTACCTAGGGGGAACTTGGACTATGTAGGTTTACTATTGGGCACTTGGACTATCTAGGTTACCTTAGCAGGCACTTGGACTATGTAGGTTAACTAGCGGGCACTTGGACTATCTAGGTTACCTAGCAGGCACTTGGACTATGTACGTTTCCTAGCGGGTACTTGGACTATCTATGTTAACTAGCGGGCACTTGGACTATGTAGATTCCCTATCGGGCACTTGGACTATGTAGGTAACCTAGTGGTCACTTGAACTGTCTAGGTTACCTAGCGGGCATTTGGACTATGTAGGTTAACTAGCGAGCTCTTGGACTATCTAGGTTAACTAGCGGGCACTTGGACTATTAGGGTCCCTAGCGGGCATTTGCACTATATCGGTTACCTAGCGGGCACTTGGACTATGTAGGTTAACTAGCGGACACTTTGACTATCTAGGTTAGCTAACGGGCAATTGGACTATGTAGGTTCCCTAGCGGGCACTTGGACTATGTAGGTTCCCTAGCGGGCACTTGGACTATTTAGGTTACCTAGCAGGCACTTTGACTATCTAGGTTAACTAACGGGCACTTGGACTATGGAAAGAAGTGCCTAATGGTCACCAGGACCCATGGTTAATCCAGGCGTGGTCATCTGATTCCAATCGATCAGACCTAGCTATAAATCACTTATATGTCTGGGTAATTAAAAGCAAATATAAATTTTCAAAAAAAAATAACGTTGCATGGGATAGAAAGAGAATACATAACAACATCAGACATAAATATGCCTCAAGACAAACTCATTGTGCACATCCAGAATACATAATGGCTCTTGCTAAGATGCATTTCCCACTAGACCCTACCCCAAGCCAGTAAAAGCCAGAAACTCTACAGTAAACTGTGGATTGTACTACTCTGAAATGGGAGCTGTGTCTCTAGACCTAATTTGGGGCTGTTCGTGCTGAGGACTCACCAATACCTGCTGCAGTGACAACAGTCCAGGTGAGAATAAGGAAATCTGGATGACAGCCAGGATATAGGAGCACTGAGACCTCAAATTGCTTCTAGGCGAGCATGGCCTAATGGGCTTCCATTTATGCACCTCTGGCAGGAGGAGTTTGTTCTGGAAAGTAATGGTTTCTAAGGAAGTATTTCTTAAACTTTCACATGCATGCACTTACCCAGGTTCCTGGAAATCGGGCTGGGGGGCAGATTCTGATTTTGTGGGTTCAGGGTGGGGGGTCTAGGATCCAGCAGTTCTAGAGGCCCTGGTACTCTTGGGCTGTTAACCACAAGGACAGTAGTCCTAAACCACCAGCCACTCCTTGGGAGAAATATGAGGCTGTAGACTCCGGGCAAGAGTGACAGTCTGGGAAACCCACAAGGGCAGTTCTACCCTGTCCTGTAGGGTCACTATGAGTCAGCATCAACTCGATGGCCTTAGCATGGGAGAAGCTAATGCTGATGTTGCTGGTTCCTTGACCTATCATACTTTGAGTGGCAAAGTCCCAAGGGCCTTCCCGGATGTGATGGCCAAAAGCAGTAGTGTTCACCCTTGGTCATACTTTGGAATCCCTTAGGAGCTTTCAAGCCTCCCATTGGCCTGGCGCCATCCCAGACCAATGAAGCAAGACTTAGTGGAAGCGGGATTCAGGTCACGGTCAGTGAGAAAGCCCCCTTGGCAATGCCAACGTACAGCCAGTGCAGAGTCGAACTGGTCGACGACTCCACATGACTCCATATACTTTGGTGAAGCCAGCTGTTTGGGCAAGGTTTTCAGAGTTACCACCCATGTAGACTTGTTGGTGATAGTGCATTAAATAGAGCACATGCAGTGCATTGCATGAGTGTCCTATGTCATGCAACCACACCAGGGGTATGTTGAGCCAATTTCTCTGGGAGACCAAGGGTGTTGGCTCCATCCTGAACGTTGGCAGGGTAATGGACTGACACAGAGGAAACTCATTCTCTTTGTGGTGGTGCACTAATGGGTTCTTCACAGAAGGCCAAGTCCATGGCTGCAGATGCTCACGGGGCTGAGGGAGCAGGTCAAATCCTAAGTCCGAGGTGGGTGTTTGCATATTTACATGCCCTCACTGCCATCAAGTCCATTCCAACTCACAGGCCCATGGGACTGAGTAAAATGGCCCCCGTGGGTTTCTGAGACTGTGATTCTTTAGAGGAGTAGAAAATCTCCTCTTTCTCCAGAGGAGCGGTTGGTCATTCAAACTGCTGACCTTGAGATTAACAGTCCAACTCCTGACCACTCTTGCCGTCAGAATTCTATTTATTTACACAAGTATATATATATATCCTTTCCCAAAAGAACTCCACATTTTCAAATCATTCTTGACACTCATGGCCTTTTTTCCTTTATAGCCATGCCTTTGGTTGAAACACAGATATAAGAGAAATATTTATCTACTTATAGGGGTACCAAAGTAGCTTTGGTGGCATAGTGTTTGCATGTTGGGCTGCTAACACCAAAGTCAGCACTTTGAAACCACCAGCCACTCCGTGGGAAGAAGAGTCTGTCTACTCCTATAAAGAGTTACAGTCTCAGAAACTCACAGGGACAGATCTACTCTGCCTCATAGGGTCACTATGAGTCAGCATCACCTCCCTGGCAGTGAGGTAGATTTTGGTTTCATAGAGAAACAAGTCAGTCCTGAGCTGCTAAAGACAAGGTTGGCAGTTTGAACCCACCAGCTGCAGAGAAAGAGGAGGCTTTCTATTCCCATAAGGAGCTACAGTTTCAGAAATACCCACAGGGGAAATTTTAACCTCTCCTGTAGGATCAATATGAGTCAGAATCGACTTATCGGTGGTGAGCAAGTGGAGGGGACCCTAAACAGGTTCCGGTGGACCTTAAGAGTTCTACTAATTGTGCATGCTCTGTAAAATGTAAACCAAGATTTTACTTTTGCAAACATTATTTTTTCTAAACACGTCTAACTGTGAAACTATACTCGCATGCGGGTCTTTGAACCTGGTCAGTGGTCTGGGGAAGTGAAGGGGCCTGACATCCTTTGTTGTTGTTAGTGCTGTCCAGTCATTCTGACATCACAGGGACCTTCTTTGCAACACAAGGCAGCACTGCCCGGTCCTTTGCCAGCCTCAGGGGTAGTATGTTGGAGCCCATGGTTTCAGCTACCGTGTCCTCCAGTTCACCAAGGAGTTTCCTCTTTGTGCTGCTTACTAAACCCGTTTCTAAGGAGTCCATTCCAACTCACGGTGACGCCGTGTGGGTCAGCACCACGGGACCCCACATAATGCCTTATACCATATATATATATATATATATATTGTGCATAATGCCTTATACCTGGTCCCTTTGGCACCTTGTGATCGCACAGGCTGGTGTGCTTATTCCATGTGGGCTTTTTTGCTTCTGAGCCAGATGGCCGTTTGCTCACCTTCAAGCCTTTAAGACCCCAGACACTATCTCTTTTGATAGCCTCTGGCCTTTACTTCGGGGTCTTCTGTCCCTGCAGAGTGGACACATGCCTGCTGTGCGGGTATGGGACGTGTCGGAGCGCAGCCTGGTGGCGGAGCTTCAGGAGCATAAGTATGGCATGGCATGTGTGGCCTTCTCATCCAGTGCCAAGTACATTGTCTCAGTGGGCTACCAGCATGACATGATCGTCAATGTCTGGGCCTGGAAGGTGAGTGGGCTGCTGGCCTCAGGACAGGCGGGGCCGGGAGGGGAGCCAAGAAACTGCTGACCGGTGGCCTTTACTTCCGCCTGCTGGCCTCAGTCCCTTTCTAGAGAACTCTGAGCAGAAAGGAGCAACTGGGTATCTAGGATGCTGAAGAAGGGGCAGAAGGAGAGGTCAAGTTCACAGCTTGTCTAACCTTCAGTGTGTAAGTTTCTTTTCCCTCAGCTCCTAGAAGCAGAGCCTTGATTTCCCTTGACTTTCTCTCCAGAAAAACATTGTAGTGGCTTCCAACGAGGTGTCCAGTCAGGTGACAGCAGTATCCTTCTCTGAGGACTGCAGCTACTTTGTCACTGCAGGCAACCGGCACATCAAGTTCTGGTACCTCGATGACAGCAAGACCTCAAAGGTGAGGCAGCAAGTAGCCACTAGGGTGGGGTCTGCCCAGATATGTTCCACCTGCGCCCCCTTCTGCATGCTCAAAAGCCCCTTGGAAGTCTCAGCTGGGCCAGGTGCTATGTCAATATGCAAGGGAAGCCTTCTCCCTCCCTCCCCAGGGCCTGCTTTCCAGGGGGTAGCCTGCAGGGTGTGTGGGTGGCACCTGTGGTGGGTCTCCACAGGTGAATGCCACTGTACCCCTGCTGGGCCGCTCCGGGCTGCTGGGGGAACCTGCGGAACAACCTGTTCACTGATGTAGCCTGTGGCCGCGGGAAGAAGACTGACAGCACCTTCTGTATCACATCCTCAGGGCAGCTGTGCGAGTTCAGTGACCCGGAGACTGTTGGACAAGTGGGTGGAGCTGAGTGTAAGTGAATGCTTTGTCGGCACCCTCCCGTCTGTCACCTCCGGGCTCCAGGGCACCTGAGTCTGCATGCACGCTGGGGGAGGCCCCAGGCGGAGGAAGGTGTTTGGGAACCTCTCTGCTTGCTCGCCCTCTCTGTCTCTGCCTCTTCCTCTGCTTTCCTCTTCTGCTCAGCACACAGACAGCATCACAGTAAGTGTGCTGGCCCTGTCCGCTGCCTCTGCTGCCTTTCTCTGGGCCGGCCTTTTCTGGGTGTGTCTTTGCCCAAACCTCAGGTGCCTTATAAGGAAGGCTTGCTGACTCCTTCCCCCTAATTGCACGGGGCTGTGGGCCCTCTGGCCAGCTGCTGTTAGAGGGAGGGGCATTGAGGGGCTCTGCCCAGGGCAGCTGGCCTGCCTTGCGCTTGTCCTTGCCTCTTGGCTCATGGCTGTTGAGGTGTCCGGTGAAGGAGTGGACAGACGCCCTTGCTGACTGTGGCTTCTGTGCTCACAGACCACAGTGGCCCACTGCATCTCGGTGAGCCAGGACTACATCTTCTGCGGCTGTGCTGACGGCACCGTGTGCCTTTTCAACCCCTTCAACCTGCACTTCCTCAGCACGCTGCCCCGGCCCCATGCCCTGGGGACAGACATTGCCAGCATCACAGAGGCCAGGTGAGCGGTGTGGGTGGGCCCCTGAGTCCTGTCAGAGCCCCACTCTGTGCCAGGCCGTCCCTGGCATGCTGCAAGGAGAGGAGGGCACACATAGACCTCTGGGAAGACCCTTGCAGTCAAGCACAGGTGGGTCTTTTAGCATTTGTTGCTCACTGTGGGCAACCGTGGTAATCTGAGTCTGCAGTGTGGTAATGCATTGTCCTGTAAACACCACAGCTAGGACAGACGGGCAGTTCCTTAGGGTTTCTGAGAGAGGCTGGAAACCTGACGGAGCAGGCCTTTCTCCCTCAGGGTGGTCCTGGGTAGCAGCTAAGGTAGGAGGGTCTTATTGTAGCCTCGGGCCTTGGGTTGGGTGATTGCAGGAAGTGAAGTTTTGCTCTGGTTTCAGTGCTGTCAGGAAGCGGGGCAGTTCTGCAGTTGGGTATATTAATTTCTCATTCAGGGAAGGAGTGGGCTAAATCTGCAAATGGCAGGAAATGATATATGACCATGACTGGTTTGCACAGTGCCCTTCCTTTTCCTCTGACGTGAGTCTAGAAGGGCCTGACATCTGCTTGGCTGCATCACGGCCACACACTGTCCCCGCCTGATGTTGGGGGCTATGAAATAGCTTGTGTTCTTTTGCAGAGCCCCATGGCAAGGAATGCCAGGCCAGCCGCTGCGCGTTCTTTCTCCAGTGACTGCTGGCCAACCTGCTGCTCCTCCCTTTAGTGCCCCTTTTCATTAGCGCTAACTCACCAGTTTGCCCTGTCTGCCCTGGACACCCTGACCCCCTCTTTCCTCAGTCGCCTTTTCGCTGGAGTGGCCAATGCGAAGTATCGGGACACCATCACCTTGACCTTTGATCCTGCAAATCCGTGGCTGTCTTGTGTGTACAATGACCATAGTACTTATGTCTGGGGTGTGAAGGGCCCCAAGAAAGTGGGCAAGGTGTATTCAGCTCTGTATCATTCCTCCTGCGTCTGGAGTGTAGAGGTACGTGGGCCAGGTCTGCTGAGACTGACCGTGTTTCCTGGCCTACCATTAGGAGCTGGGGTTCCTCAAGTGTGGAATTTGTTTCCTCCAGCACCCTTGCTCCCCAAGCTGTGCCCCTGGGTCCCTTCGTATCTGTTAATTGGCTCTGAGGATGGGAGGGGATTTTAGTGCTGACTCATCTCAGACGTTTTTCAGTATGCCCCTGTGCAGTCTTAGCTTGGCCTCTTTGGACATGTTCCTGAACTTGACCAAACCTTAGTTTCTGCAATTGTGAAATGACATACCTGATGCATTTGATTTTTACGAACAGGAGACAATGTAAGTGGGAGATTTAGAATGCCTAGTACTTACTAGGTGCTTGGTTAATGTATATTCCTTTACTTGTTAAAGACAAGAGCTAATCATTATGACTTGCTTGCTATGGGACAAGCCGTTGCCTCCAGGGGACAGGATGGGGGAACTTTAGGCCCCCAAGGACAGAGGTTCAGGAGGGTTTAGCTGAAAAGGGTTGGGGACAAAATTTATTATCTCCAAGGGAAAGATACTAACTTGACAATGAAGAAACGGCAAAACCCACCCTTAGCCAAGTCATTAAGGTTAACATCCCGTGGCAGCAGCATGAATCTGGTGAGAGGGTACACTGAGAGGTTTCAAAATGTTCCCAGAAAATGTTATGACTCTTAAGAACTCCCAATAAAATGTTGAACAACAACAACCAACGTTGATGGAAAGTTTCTTTTAGTTCTGTTTTTCCATGCAGCCTCCTCCTAGCATTGTGTCTGGTATTCTTGACCCAAATGTATAAGGAACTTAGGATAGTCATGAGGAAACATCAGGCAACCTTCATTTGAGGTACACCTGCCAGAGTAACTTATCACACTCTCCCAGGTGTCAGGGTAGGAAAGACAAGCAAAGACTGAAAGCCGTTCTAGACTGGGACAGATGACACCCATGTGCCGTGGGGGCTCCTGGGATCCTGGAGCAGAAGAAGTACATTCGTGGGATAAACAAACAAACTCATTGGCATTGGGTTGATTCCAACTCAGAGCAACCCCCGCTGGTGACATTTAAATAAAGTCTAATAATGTTGTACCAGTGTGACCTCCGTGGTCCTTATCACTGTGTACTGTAGTGCATAAAACATTAATACGAAGGGAGACCAGGTGAGAGAGTTGAATGTGACATATCTTGACTCATTTTTCTAAAGGTTCAACCCAAAAGGTAAAGTAAAACAGCTCTTGATGGAGAGGAAAAGGTGGAAGGGGGTGGGTGATGATTCTTTCCCCCCGCTGCCTGGCACTGAACGGCCTCTCCTCTCTTCTCATTTTGCAGGGTCCACGAATTGCAGTTCCTGAGTGAAATGCTGAAGGTGGAGGCCCATGAGTCAGAGATTCTGTGCCTGGAGTACTCGAAGCCAGACACAGGTACCTGGCCCTGGCCTGGAATGGCCTTGAGTGAGCCCCTCCAGTCTGGCCAGAGCCACTGATACTTGTCCTGCCTCTTGACTATGGGGCTGATCGTTCTTTTGGCTACCAAAAGAGTTAGTGATCCTTCTTGATGTCTCTGAAGGCTTCTTGTTGTTTCTGAAGGCTTTGGGGAGGACTGCATCTCAACTCTGCCCGACTCCATGGCTCATGTGGCTTAAGGATGTGGGGCTCAGTTTCTCTGGGTGCTCTTTGCTGGGCACTCATGTTGGGCTGCGATCCACAAGCTCAGCAGTTTGAAACTACCAGCCGCTCTGCAGGAGAAAGGTGGGCCTTTCTACTCCTGTAAACAGTTACAGTCTCAGAAGCCCATAGGGGGTATTCACTATGAGTCAGCATTAACTTGATAGCAGCAGATTTGATTTTTGTAAAGTCTTTTTAAAGCCAACCAAAAGCTGAATCAGTGAAGAAGATCTGCTTTAGACATTGTGCTCTTTTAAAGAATAATCTGTCTGTGATCAGATTGACACAGGAACTTGGAAGGTTAGGTGAAAAGTTTAAGGGGCAGTGAGCTTATGTGTGTGATGGAAATTTGGAATTGGAAAAGGACAGTGAGAATGGCTACATAATTTCAGAAATATAATGAATGTTAGCAAATTGTACATGTAGAAATGATCGAATTGGTATATATTTTTGTGTGCATTGTTTTAGATCAGGGAGAAGACTCGAAGTTCAAATATAATTTACAGAGACCCCCCCTTGTTAAATCTTGAATGGGACAAAGTCCAGAAAAAACAAATCATCTGGTTGAGGGAGACCGTAAGCATGAGGCCATAATGGGGACTGAAGGATTCACAACAGCTCGGTCACATGGAAAACAAAGGAAGCCCCTTTAAAAGTCAAGTTCCCAGCAGATCAGACCATCACAGTTGGAAATGTGACTACAGAAATGGGAAAGGGACCATGATTGGAGTAAATACATTATTGCAGATTAGAAAAGTTTACAGGACTGGTTCAGGGCCCTCCAACCATCTTGGTCAGGGCATGAACGTGCAACCTCAGTACCCCAATTCCCATCAAGGGCATACTCAGGCAAGTTCTTGAGGGCTAGACTACTCCTCACCAGGCTGGCCAGAGGAGTGGGTGGAAGCAAACAAACTCTGCCTGAGGGCAAAGCATTTTACGTTGCTAGTTCAGAGTCATGGAGCTCTAGTGCCATAGAAGGTTATGGGTTGGGCGGTTAACCACAAGGTTTCACTCTTCAAAACCACCAGCCAGCTCCAGGGAAGAAAGATGAGGCTTTCTACTCCAATAAAAATATATAGTCTGGAGATAAAAAGCCCCAATGTAAGTTAACTGGGTTGATTCCTACTAGAGGGATAATGTGTGTGGGCCAGATGCTTGCAAGGTCCCTCAAGGCAATGCTGCCAGACTGCAGTCTCTGCTCCCTGCTGGTGGAGACAATGGATTGCTTTTCTCTAAAACTTGGAACCATTAGCTTGGTTCTAGTAGGTGGAGTTCACACCCTACTGATAATGGTTCATATGGAGATCCAGAAAAGAGGTCAAAGTTAAGCTGCCATTCTAAATGTAGGATCCGCCCATTTTGTCACCTGTATACCCCCAATCCCTCCTCTTCCTATTGCATGTATGCCCCTAGACCACCCCTTCTCACCGCTGTATAACATAGTCCAAGTCCTTCCTGTGATGTATGTCTTTACCCTCCCGTTTCCAATTCCCCTTGTCCTCCTTCCCTTCCCCCTCTCTCCATGTGGACCACCAAGTGGGGCTGAGGTGAGCAATGCTACCATGATATGTGTGTGACTGCATTATTGTAATATCTCTTCTATCTCTCATGCTCCCAATGACTTTAATATTTATATCTCAACCCTTTATGTTTCCAGGGCTTTCAATGACATTAGGCATCTTTTCAATGTTTATGAATCATGCTTATGAACCTCTCTTCTGTTAGTTGTCTGTGTGTATGCATTGCCTGTATTAAAAACATATAGAACCGAGCAATTTGTCTGGAAAAATAATTTATAGAAACTTTATGTTAGATTGCCATGCGTTTTGCATAGCCAATTGTTCTTTTAAAACACTTTTCTTGTCATTGTGATACCATGCTAAAAGGTAAAAACATCTGTATATAGTCAAATAGCTTTATCTTTCCTTTAAAGACATGAACCTTCG
This sequence comes from Tenrec ecaudatus, assembly GCF_050624435.1. Classification (NCBI taxonomy): domain Eukaryota; kingdom Metazoa; phylum Chordata; class Mammalia; order Afrosoricida; family Tenrecidae; genus Tenrec; species Tenrec ecaudatus. Next base: position 1,177,093 of record NW_027459478.1, read on the forward strand.
TGTCTTGCTTAAAGTTTCCACCTCACTAAAGCTAAATTGCTACTCTCGAAAATAAATCCCTCTAAGTTTTTTAATGCTTTGAATATTTTATCGCTCTAATCCTCCTGGAGTTTATTTTTGAATGTAGTATGCTCCTTCCTTTGATTTCTTGTAAATTCAGCCAATTCAACCACTCATTAACCAAAGTATTCCTTTACCACTGGATTGTTTTGCCACCTTTGCTTTGCATAGCATATAGTTCTAAATTATATCCCAGACTACTGAATTATTTGCCAGAGTGGCTTTACTAATTGTACACTGGCATCACAACACGCGGGAGCTTCGGAAAGATCGTGGGAGAAAGGAATGAAAAGAGAAGATAATTTCCCACGAATTTTTGAAGCTTCCTCGTACAGGTGCTTTACAGGAAGTCGACATTAGGGTTTATAATCAATAAAAAATTCAACTGTGATCCAAGAATGAGGGGCGTGACATTTCCTGGTTGAGACAAAAGCGAACAGGCGAGCAGAATACGAAAAGAATTGGTTAACCGATGAAACTGCAGCCAAGTGTTAGCTGTTATCACAAAAATGAACACACAGAATATTCTTGAACTTGGAAGTGGGAACTTCAGCCTTTCAACGGCCATCGACGGTGCGGGGCAACATCCCCGCACTCCTACGCTCAGGAAGGGGGTTCTGGGGTCTGCGGCGCCGCGGGGCACAAGTGGGGCGAAGGGCTGCGAGGGAACGCCGAGGCAGAGGGGTCCCCGCGAGGCGGCTGCGGGCCGCTCCAGAAGGCAGGGGTCCGGGGGCTCTGCGGTCCCTCAGGACCCTCCAGGAGAGGCTCCAGAAAGGCAGCTGGAGGCCCCGGCCGGCCGTGCAGCTCGCTGGGAGGCGCGGGCGCACGTGCTCCGCCGGTCCGGGCGGCGGGGGCGGCTGAACGGGCCCTGGCCGTGGGCGGCGGGCGGCGGGCGGCGGGCGGGCGCAGTGCGGCGCCGGGCAGGCGGGAGGTGACCGCGCGGGGCGGTCGCGGCGGCTGGGGCTACTGACGGCACACGGATCCGGAGCGCACTGCGCGGGGCGGGGCGCCGCGCAGGTGAGAGCGGCAGCGGACCCGGATGCGGCGCGGCTGAGGGCGGCCGAGGGCGGGGGGTCGCGGCGGCTAGCTCTTGGAGATCCCGGCCGGAGGCTCCGGCGCCGGTGCTGCGCTTCCTGCCGGCTCGAAGAACGAGCCCGAGCCTGGCCGCCCTCGGGATGCCTTGCTGAGGCTCCGCCGGACGTCCCCAACAGGGGGGGGGCGGGGCGGGGCGCGTTCGGGCGCCTCCTGAGGGCGCCTCAGCGGAGAGCGGCGTTGGCGCCGTGGAGTCTACGCTCCACGCGGGCGGCCCAACCCGCCTGCCACTCAGGTGTCTTTTTGCACGGAAGTGAGTTTTAGGAGCGGGAAACCTGTGGTGGGCGTGACTGACGTGTTTTTAAATCATTTTCTATACATTTAAAGCTGTAAAGGCAAAACTTCATGATCCAATTAATATAGCCAAAAATTCAGGCTTGATAGAAACATTTAGAATCCAGGCACTGGGGGTAAAGTCCCCTTATTCCCATCTGTTATTGGAGGAAGGTATGAGAGAGATTGGATACTGCGGTGGGAAGAAATAGAGCCAAATAGGAATGTCTGCTTCTATAGGGAGAATGTATCAGCCATGCGCTCACTTTAAGGCAGCACAGCTTTAAGGGAGAATCTGTGGAAATGATAGATTACCGCAGGAACATGAACTTGGAGTATATCTCCAACTAACAGAGTGGTGGTCTTCCAGCCATGGAACATTAGTCTCCCAGATTCCCTCTGTACCAGTCAGGGAATAAGTCCCAGTATTATTTCCCTTGGTGCTAGTATCCCACATTTCCCCTCTCTGCATTATGTTTAAGATTCAATAGTGTCACGGAGGCAACATGGTCTCTTTTCATATCTATTAGCTTCCTATAGAAGTGACATGAGACTGCAAGCATCACAATTATGATAAAAAACACAGTCAGACTGGAACTTAAGCTATGTGAAGTACTTTGCCCCCAAGCTCGCGGGTCCAACCCTTCCATGCTACTCATCAATTGCTTAATCACATCAGAGCCAGGAGAAGCCTCAAGCTTGTCTTTGAATGTATAGAAAATATCCTTTTTAAGCTGATCAATATCTAATGAAATGTTTCCCTTAAACCCTTGCAAATGTTTCCTAATCAAATTCCAATCATGCAATGTCTTATTATAAGGATAAGTGGTTATACAGAAATCAGTTACATTCCAATCACATTATAGCATTGACAAATTCAAAATCTTGACCTTTCAGCAAAGCAGTCTGCAGTAATATTCCAGTCACATTGTATAAAATGTTCAGTTATGATAGCATCCCAGAGTGTCTCTTAGACAGCGTCAGCAATGGAAGAAATACCTCAGCAGTCAGCAATCGCCATTCTCAGGAATCTTCGAGGTCTTCTTGACGTTTTGAATAACTTCAATAACAGTGACCCGCTTTCTTCTGGGCCTTGCTGGCTGAAGAGAAATCCACCTATCTCCTTTGCCTGTGAAAATATAAAGAAATAGCCCCTCTCTTTGGGGTATCATTAACCTGAAAAAAGGATTTATGATTAATATTGGTTGGCCTCTCCATCTCTTCCTTGTCCATCTTTCTCCAAAGGTGGTTGCGTCCTTTTAAAGGGAGTCCATCAGTTTTATTCTGTAAAAAACATACATGCATAGCCTTTTCTCCAGGTGAATGGACCTGGATCCCAAACACAGTTTCCATCATCCTCAGATTTCTTAGGATCAATTTTCTCTGTAGAATTGAAAACGTGTTCATCTTCCCTAATTTTATTACAAGCTTTTAGTAAGGAGAAAAAATTTTTAGTTAAAATGAGTAAATGAACTTTGTCACACATAAGATTCCTCTTCTCCTCCTTCTGTTTTAACAATTTAAATAGTAAAGCATTGCTAGATCTTGAACCAGTAAAAGTACTAGTTAGATAACCTTCATTGTTATGTAAATACTGGCTCCCATCCCTCAGAGAATTAAGAGAGCTAACTAATTGGGAGAACTTCTTATCATACTTTGAAAGACTGAAAAAATTCTTAATAAATTTGTTCAGCTGATCTTGAAGTAACTTACCAAGCAGACATTTTTTCTCCAGGCTTACCAATAAGGTTATAGGCTCAATTGAGCCGTTTTGCCTTTCAGGCTTCTCACACTGTATGATTTTACCTTGCAATATTCTGTCTTGGTTAACTTCACTCATTCCCTCTATGCTGGCTTTAGGGGAAGTTAATGGGAGGGCCTTAGGCCCCCCTGAATGCCCTAAGGAAATGACCCGGCATCCACAGTTAACAAACCTTTTCCCTTCCATTTCTAATTCCATGTGGGGGCGCTGTTTCTCCACAACAGCAGTCCAGAAGACTGCTTGATTTATAGGGTGGTCAAACTTCTCAAGTACTCTTTCCTGATAGGTATAAATTTTTACTCTAGAAATGCAAGGAAGGGAAAATTGGCTTAAGCGATCCTACATTTTTACAAACCATGGTATATCAGAACTCATTACTGCCTTAATTTCTTCTTCACAATCCTGACCAATAACTCCAGCAACACCTTGAGAATTTATGTTGGACTTTCTTTTTTTTTTGGACTTTCTTAATAAACTTCCTATAGTTCTTTTAGGTAGTGGACCCCAATTACTGCTCTTCGTTTCTGATTCAATCACAGTTTTGGGCTTTTTCTTACAACTCTTATCAACTCCAGTATCAATTTTAATTTCTTGAGTACTAAGGTTAAATCTTCCTGATAGAAACTGTATTAATCTTTCAATAAGAGGTCCCTGCTTTTGAGGATCAAGCTCCTGTGAAGGCTTCTGAGCCATCTCTTGGTTATTCAAACCAACTGCAGTGAGAACAGAGACTAGGTTTTTGCCTCTTTGGCTAGGTCTGTTCTCCTGCTGTGAGGCTGCTAGATAAAGGCGATTTCTCTCAAAGATCTTCTTTGCTCCAGTAGGCAGACACCTTGCCTACCACGCTCTGCTATGAGGGCTCTGCATCAAGCTTCTTCCACTATTTTCCCGCCGGGAAGTCTTTGCTAATGGCGACCCTTCACTGTTGATTTTTGAACGACATTGGCTCGCCCAATGAGTTCCCTTCCTACAATGGAGGCAGAGTTCAGGTTCGTTTAAACCCGATCTCCATGGTCCTGGCCCATGCTCTGACATTGGCCGCAGCCTGCTCTGCCTACACTCTTTTGAAGATGACTTGTCTTCCCACAACTAAAGCACTTTCTTCCAGGTCTGATATAGTTTGCCAATGAAGCTGCCATGAGGTCTGCCTTGTATTCCTCTGCCTCTACATTCCTGCATATCCTAAAATAACCCAGCAGAGTGCCCTGTTCGCTGTAGGGATGCAAGGCATTTTTACAGTGCTTATTAGAGAAATCATAAGATAGCTTGTGCACTAGGTCTCTTACTGCCTGAACATTCTTCACACATTTGGAAATAGCATCTTCCAGTCGGGACACAAAGTCAGCGTAACGCTCATCATTCTGTTGTCTTATAGCCCTGTAACGCGGCGTTCTCTCTTCTGATGGAATTATCTTTTCCCAGGCCCTTAAGCAAACCTCATGTATCTGTCCTATTGTCTGTTCAGTAAACTGTAGTTGAGACTCAACTGTAATATAATTTGCATCCCCTAGCAATTGATGAATTCCTATATCTATCCCATCCTCAGCATTCTTCCCAGCTCTTGCAAGGGCTGCTTCCTTCCATAGCATTTGATATCACAAGCATTCTGAAGAGTAAAGACAAATTCTCACTAAAGCTTTCCAATCTGTAGGGGTCCAGCTGTCAGACTCTGCTAGAGCCCTTATCATGCTAATTACAAAATGTGAGTCTGGGCCGCAGTCATTGATTGCCTGCTTGAGATCTTTTAGCAACTTAAAAGGCAAAGGCACTGTGAATTCCTTTTGGTTCTAACAGGATAAGACATCTTGCCTTCTAAATCTTCTTCTGCAATCCCTCTTCCTACTCTGGAGAGTAAAGGTGTTTTCCTATACTTTGCTTCTTTACGTCTATTCTCTGAGCTACTCTTTTCAATCTGGATATCTTGGAGTTCCACTTCCTGAACTTCACCTTCTGTGCTAGCTCTCCTAGTTTGCATTTCTTTGGAGCTAATCTCTCTACCTTCAGGGCTGGCTTGCTTGATTGTTTTACAATCTCTGGCCTTTCTTACACTAAATTCCAGCAGGAGAGCAGTTGCTTTTACTATGTCCCCTTCTGACTCAGGCTCATTCTTTTAGCTCTGCCTAAAATCTTCTCATCTGCCTGAAACCCGTTCTCACTGCTTCTCATCTGATTTAAATTTGGGCATCTTAGACGTTGCCTGTTCTGCTTCTTGGCTTTCTCTACCTTTGAAAGCAAGGGAGCTTCCTGGGATTGTTTAATAGCCATGCTTTGGATCTTGCAATCCACTGCCTCTAGTACTGTATCACCTTTAAACCTTCGGAGTCTGCAGTCTCGCGAGAGCATACAGGCTTTGGCAATGAGGTTCTGTTCTAGAATTGGAGGCTTTAGATAACAAACCAATCCCTGCCTTTTCAGTTTTTCCTAAAGTTTCTTAACCTAAATCATGCTTATTCACAGACACTTTAGCTTGCTTTTCTAGATTTGAATAGACACAAGACTTCTCACTAGACTGTTCATCCTTATTCTCTTCCTCCTGCAAAAGTTTTAAAACCATCTTAACTTGTACCCACAGAGACCACTTCTCCATAGGGATACTCTCCCCATCTCTGTGCTTCCTTTAAGTTGACAATGACCTCCTCCCAGGTTTCTAAATCAAAAGTTCCTTCCTCTGAGAACCATGAATTATACCTTTTTACTACTTTTAGAAAACATTGTATCTTTTTCTTCGTTACTTTTACACCTTGTCTTTTCAGTAAGTAGAGAGCATGGTACCATAAGTTTCAGGTTTACTTTTCCCTTGCTCCCATTATCCTCTTTAAAATTCTAATTCACTATTTCCACTACTTCTCTGTCAATCCCCACACCGGATCCTCACTTCGCACAATTTTCAAATTCACTCTACGTACCAATGGGGCCATATAATTGTTATATGGGATATAACTCATATTGTCCCACGTTGTGCGCCATTTGTCTGGGGAAGCCCGCCTTGTGCTGGGGCTCCAGCCTCCAGCCCAGTCCTTGAGCCTCCTGCCTGGTCTCCATCCCACCTCCCTTCGTCCACACTGAGCGTGGACCTGGCTGGTAAGATCATGGCCATCCAGGAGGTGAGCATGCTACCATGAATTGTGTCTGACTGCATTATTGTAATGTCTCTTCTATCGCTCATGCTCCCGGTGACTTTAATATAATATTTATATATCTCAACCATACAATTGTGCTTATTGAACCCAAGATTACTGGTGGGGGGCTGGCACCCCAACTCATACCACAGTACATACCATTTGTCTAGTTCTTCAATGCTTCCTCTCCCGCTCACTCCCTCCAACTATCATGACCTCAGCTCTACCTTACAAAGCCGGCTAGACCAGAGCATGTACACTGGTACAGATAAGAACTCTCAACACACAGAATCCAGGACAGATAAACCCTTCAGGAACAGTAATGGAAGTAGTGATAACATGAGGGTAGGGATGAGATGGAGGGAACTGATAGCAATGATTGATGTATTAACACTCACACCCCAGGGGGACAAGCAACAGAAACATTGGTGAAGTGAGACCTTGGACATTGTAAAATATGAAAGTATAATTTATCAAGGTTTCATGAGGGTGGGAGAGTGGGAGAGAAGGGGGGAAAAGGAGCTGATACCAAGGGGTCAAGTATAAAGAAAATGATGATGGTACCGTAGGTACAAATGTGCTTGATACAATTGATGTATGCATTGTTATAAGTGGTGTAAGAGCCCCCGATAAAATGACTTAATTTTTTAAAAGTGTTTAGGTAGATCTTGATGGAGGATAGATTGAGAAACAATAGTTTCAGAATTTGATAATTTTGCTTAATAATCAAACTGAAAACTCACTGCCATTGCATCTTTTGTGACTCACAGCAACCCTGACTTTCAGCAACCCTATTGGACAGGGTAGAGCAGCCCCTGTGAGTTTCTGAGACTGCAACTCTTTACAGGGGTAGAAAGCCCTAACGTTTCTCTCTCAGAGCGGGTGGTGGTTTTGAACTATGTGGGTAGCAGCCCAAGTGAAAACCACTATGCCACCAGGGCTCCCTGTGCCACATAGCGGGAGCTGTTGTTTTCCCAAACATTCACTTGGCTATTTCTTTTATAAGAAGCCAAGTAATTTGGCAGCTTATTTCTGTTCCAGTTTTCTTATATAGAAAATGTGGTGACAGTGTGAACCTGTTTGTTGTAGTTTATGTGAACATAATTGAGTGATCTAGACCAAGTGAGCTAGACCAAGTGAGCTGACTGGTCAAAAATCAGACCTGTGGATTGCCAAATTGGTTCTGCTGAGATTGGGGCTTTCCTGGATCCACAGGCTTCCTCCAAGCTGTGTCCGAGAAGCTCTGCATTTTAGAGCTACATTTTATAGTTGAAAGAGAGGCCTAAGGAGGGAGGGAGTCCTTAAGCTCTAAGACCTTAATGCTGTCATTGCTGTCCTCTTTTAGTGTACCTGCAGTTTCCACACTGCAGTGGGAACCATTGAAACAGCTATTCTCATTCTCTGAGATGGTGTGCCACCCCACTCCATACCACCACCACCTCATCCCTTTCTCTTATTGTAGAGATAATGCCCCTTCCATATGTATCTCAGATATTCAATTAATGAAGAAAGACAAAAGTAGGAGAAATGATTTAGATGAAGGAGACCATAAGCATGAGGCCATAATGGGGTCCAAAGGTTGTGTGGCCATGTCGCTAATTATAGAAATGGATGAAATCTGCCACAAAAATGTGATTGGAGGCAGAGCAATTCATCACTCTCTCAGGCAGGACTACATAAGTGAGAATGGGGCCATTATGGAGACATGGAGACGATCACAGATTAGAAAGGCTTACTGGATTTGTTCTGGGGCCTTCCGACCACTATAACTCATGACCATAGGGTCTTAGACTTTCCCAATTTCCATTGAGGACCTTCCCAGGGAAGTCCCAGGGGGCAGATTGCTCCTCTCTGCTCTGGCTAGTTGTTGTTGCGTGCCATTGAGGACACTTGGACTCGTCGTGACCTCACATACAACCGAATGAAACACTGTAGGGTCGTGCACCATCCTCACAATTGTTCCTGTGCCTGAACCACCGATGAAGCCACTGAGTCCATCCACTTCTTCGAGGACCTCCTCTGTTTCATGGCTTCTCCACTGTACCAAATAGGATGTCCTTCTCCAGGGACTGGTCTCTCCTGACAACATGTCCAAAGTATGTAAGATGGCGTCTTGCCATCCTTGCCTCTAAGCAGTACTCTGGCCTTATTTCTTCTGATACAGATTGGTCAGTCCTTCAGCAGTCCATGGTACTGTCAGTAGTCTTCTGGTGGACCACAATTCGATGCATCTGTTCTTCTACAGCCTTCCTTATTCAGTGTCTAACTTTCACATGCATATGATGCAATGGAAAATAGCATGGCTTAGGTCATGTGCACCTTAGTCCTCAGAGTAACATCATTGTTCTTCAACACTATAAAGAGGTTTTCTGCAGCAGATTTACCCATTACAATACATCTTTTGATCTCCTGACTGCTGTTTCTATGAACATTGATAGTGGATCTAAGCAAGACAAAATCCTTGACAACTGAAGCCCTTTTCTCTGTTTATCACCTATTGGTCCAGTTTTGGGGATTTTGGTCTTCCTTATATTGAATTGTAACCCATATTGAAGGCTGCAATCCTTGATCTTCAGCAAGTGGTTCAATTCCTCCTCACTTTCAGCAAACAAATGGTGTCATATATGCACACAAGCAGGCTCCCAAAAGTTAGTGGAACAAGGAATCAAAAGAGAATGGAATTTTTCAGGGACTTTTTGAAATACCAGTGTGTGTGTGTGTGTGTGTGTGTGTGTGTGAGAGAGAGAGAGAGAGAGAGAGAGAGAGAGAGAGAGAGAGAGAGAGAGAGAGAGAGAGAGAGAGATGTGGGCATAAAACAAACATCAAGCAACATAAGGGAGAATGCTGTTGGCTGCTGTTGAACTGATTCTGGTGCGCATGCACAGTGACCTGCTGTGTGCACCATAGTGACCCCTCAGAAGCAGATCATCAAGCCTACCTTTCAACTGAAATTCTGAGAATTCACAATTTTCAGAAGTATGTGGATAACAGTGAAAGCCAAAATTCTATTTGCACAGTCCCCACGTGGATTAAGCTTCCAGTGAATTCCTTCAGACCATTGACCAGGGATGTGAACACTCTTGCCACCAGGCAGAGGGCATTGGAAAGTGGATTACCCCTTAGGCAGCCCATGGTGGGGCTTAGAGACTTGCCTAAGTGTATCCTTGAATCGAGGCTGCCATTCTGGGCTGCACGGTCATGAGTCATGCCCCCAAAGCCTTGGTTGTTTGGCCCTGGACCACTCTTGTAAACTGTCCTGTTTAACACAGGTCCCAATCCTTGTCCTATTCTTGCTTCTGTAGTCCCACCTGGAACTGTGATGTTGGGATCTGCCGCCATGTCCTTTCAAGTCTGTGAATCTCAGATAACCCTTACATATCAATAAGACCTCTTGCTAATAGTTTCCCTCCCCTCATCTCGATGGCATGTGTTGGCCCTTGGACTATCTAGGTTACCTAGCGGGCATTTGGATTATGTAGGCTCCCTAGCGGGAATTTGGACTATATAGATTACCTAGCGGGCAATTAGACTTTGTAGGTTATCTAGCGGGCACTTTGACTATCTAGGTTACCTAGCTAGCACTTGAACTATCTACGTTACCTAGCGGTTACTTGGAGTATGTTGGCTACCTACCGGGCTGTTGGACTATCTAGGTTACCTAGCCGGCACTTGGGCTATCTAGGTTAACTAACGGGCACTTGGACTATGTAGGTTCCCTAGCGGGCCCTTGGACTATGTAAGTTCCCTAGCGGGCACTTGGACTATGTGGGTTCCCTAGCGGGCATTAGGACTATCTGGGTTACCTAACGGGCACTTGGACTATGTAGGTTAACTAGCGGGCTTTGGACTATGTAGGTTACCTAGCGGACACTTGGACTATGTAGGTTCCCTATCGTTCACTTGGAGAATGTAGGTTAACTAAGGGGCACTAGGACAATGTAGGTTACCTAGCGGGCCTTGGGACTATCTAGGTTACCTAGGGGGAACTTGGACTATGTAGGTTTACTATTGGGCACTTGGACTATCTAGGTTACCTTAGCAGGCACTTGGACTATGTAGGTTAACTAGCGGGCACTTGGACTATCTAGGTTACCTAGCAGGCACTTGGACTATGTACATTTCCTAGCGGGTACTTGGACTATCTATGTTAACTAGCGGGCACTTGGACTATGTAGATTCCCTATCGGGCACTTGGACTATGTAGGTAACCTAGTGGTCACTTGAACTGTCTAGGTTACCTAGCGGGCATTTGGACTATGTAGGTTAACTAGCGAGCTCTTGGACTATCTAGGTTAACTAGCGGGCACTTGGACTATTAGGGTCCCTAGCGGGCATTTGCACTATATCGGTTACCTAGCGGGCACTTGGACTATGTAGGTTAACTAGCGGACACTTTGACTATCTAGGTTAGCTAACGGGCAATTGGACTATCTAGGTTCCCTAGCGGGCACTTGGACTATGTAGGTTCCCTAGCGGGCACTTGGACTATTTAGGTTACCTAGCAGGCACTTTGACTATCTATGTTAACTAACGGGCACTTGGACTATGGAAAGAAGTGCCTAATGGTCACCAGGACCCATGGTTAATCCAGGCGTGGTCATCTGATTCCAATCGATCAGACCTAGCTATAAATCACTTATATGTCTGGGTAATTAAAAGCAAATATAAATTTTCAAAAAAAATAACGTTGCATGGGATAGAAAGAGAATACATAACAACATCAGACATAAATATGCCTCAAGACAAACTCATTGTGCACATCCAGAATACATAATGGCTCTTGCTAAGATGCATTTCCCACTAGACCCTACCCCAAGCCAGTAAAAGCCAGAAACTCTACAGTAAACTGTGGATTGTACTACTCTGAAATGGGAGCTGTGTCTCTAGACCTAATTTGGGGCTGTTCGTGCTGAGGACTCACCAATACCTGCTGCAGTGACAACAGTCCAGGTGAGAATAAGGAAATCTGGATGACAGCCAGGATATAGGAGCACTGAGACCTCAAATTGCTTCTAGGCGAGCATGGCCTAATGGGCTTCCATTTATGCACCTCTGGCAGGAGGAGTTTGTTCTGGAAAGTAATGGTTTCTAAGGAAGTATTTCTTAAACTTTCACATGCATGCACTTACCCAGGTTCCTGGAAATCGGGCTGGGGGGCAGATTCTGATTTTGTGGGTTCAGGGTGGGGGGTCTAGGATCCAGCAGTTCTAGAGGCCCTGGTACTCTTGGGCTGTTAACCACAAGGACAGTAGTCCTAAACCACCAGCCACTCCTTGGGAGAAATATGAGGCTGTAGACTCCGGGCAAGAGTGACAGTCTGGGAAACCCACAAGGGCAGTTCTACCCTGTCCTGTAGGGTCACTATGAGTCAGCATCAACTCGATGGCCTTAGCATGGGAGAAGCTAATGCTGATGTTGCTGGTTCCTTGACCTATCATACTTTGAGTGGCAAAGTCCCAAGGGCCTTCCCGGATGTGATGGCCAAAAGCAGTAGTGTTCACCCTTGGTCATACTTTGGAATCCCTTAGGAGCTTTCAAGCCTCCCATTGGCCTGGCGCCATCCCAGACCAATGAAGCAAGACTTAGTGGAAGCGGGATTCAGGTCACGGTCAGTGAGAAAGCCCCCTTGGCAATGCCAACGTACAGCCAGTGCAGAGTCGAACTGGTCGACGACTCCACATGACTCCATATACTTTGGTGAAGCCAGCTGTTTGGGCAAGGTTTTCAGAGTTACCACCCATGTAGACTTGTTGGTGATAGTGCATTAAATAGAGCACATGCAGTGCATTGCATGAGTGTCCTATGTCATGCAACCACACCAGGGGTATGTTGAGCCAATTTCTCTGGGAGACCAAGGGTGTTGGCTCCATCCTGAACGTTGGCAGGGTAATGGACTGACACAGAGGAAACTCATTCTCTTTGTGGTGGTGCACTAATGGGTTCTTCACAGAAGGCCAAGTCCATGGCTGCAGATGCTCACGGGGCTGAGGGAGCAGGTCAAATCCTAAGTCCGAGGTGGGTGTTTGCATATTTACATGCCCTCACTGCCATCAAGTCCATTCCAACTCACAGGCCCATGGGACTGAGTAAAATGGCCCCCGTGGGTTTCTGAGACTGTGATTCTTTAGAGGAGTAGAAAATCTCCTCTTTCTCCAGAGGAGCGGTTGGTCATTCAAACTGCTCACCTTGAGATTAACAGTCCAACTCCTGACCACTCTTGCCGTCAGAATTCTATTTATTTACACAAGTATATATATATATCCTTTCCCAAAAGAACTCCACATTTTCAAATCATTCTTGACACTCATGGCCTTTTTTCCTTTATAGCCATGCCTTTGGTTGAAACACAGATATAAGAGAAATATTTATCTACTTATAGGGGTACCAAAGTAGCTTTGGTGGCATAGTGTTTGCATGTTGGGCTGCTAACACCAAAGTCAGCACTTTGAAACCACCAGCCACTCCGTGGGAAGAAGAGTCTGTCTACTCCTATAAAGAGTTACAGTCTCAGAAACTCACAGGGACAGATCTACTCTGCCTCATAGGGTCACTATGAGTCAGCATCACCTCCCTGGCAGTGAGGTAGATTTTGGTTTCATAGAGATACAAGTCAGTCCTGAGCTGCTAAAGACAAGGTTGGCAGTTTGAACCCACCAGCTGCAGAGAAAGAGGAGGCTTTCTATTCCCATAAGGAGCTACAGTTTCAGAAATACCCACAGGGGAAATTTTAACCTCTCCTGTAGGATCAATATGAGTCAGAATCGACTTATCGGTGGTGAGCAAGTGGAGGGGACCCTAAACAGGTTCCGGTGGACCTTAAGAGTTCTACTAATTGTGCATGCTCTGTAAAATGTAAACCAAGATTTTACTTTTGCAAACATTATTTTTTCTAAACACGTCTAACTGTGAAACTATACTCGCATGCGGGTCTTTGAACCTGGTCAGTGGTCTGGGGAAGTGAAGGGGCCTGACATCCTTTGTTGTTGTTAGTGCTGTCCAGTCATTCTGACATCACAGGGACCTTCTTTGCAACACAAGGCAGCACTGCCCGGTCCTTTGCCAGCCTCAGGGGTAGTATGTTGGAGCCCATGGTTTCAGCTACCGTGTCCTCCAGTTCACCAAGGAGTTTCCTCTTTGTGCTGCTTACTAAACCCGTTTCTAAGGAGTCCATTCCAACTCACGGTGACGCCGTGTGGGTCAGCACCACGGGACCCCACATAATGCCTTATACCATATATATATATATATATATATATATTTATATTTATATATATATATATATATATATTGTGCATAATGCCTTATACCTGGTCCCTTTGGCACCTTGTGATCGCACAGGCTGGTGTGCTTATTCCATGTGGGATTTTTTGCTTCTGAGCCAGATGGCCGTTTGCTCACCTTCAAGCCTTTAAGACCCCAGACACTATCTCTTTTGATAGCCTCTGGCCTTTACTTCGGGGTCTTCGGTCCCTGCAGAGTGGACACATGCCTGCTGTGCGGGTATGGGACGTGTCGGAGCGCAGCCTGGTGGCGGAGCTTCAGGAGCATAAGTATGGCATGGCATGTGTGGCCTTCTCATCCAGTGCCAAGTACATTGTCTCAGTGGGCTACCAGCATGACATGATCGTCAATGTCTGGGCCTGGAAGGTGAGTGGGCTGCTGGCCTCAGGACAGGCGGGGCCGGGAGGGGAGCCAAGAAACTGCTGACCGGTGGCCTTTACTTCCGCCTGCTGGCCTCAGTCCCTTTCTAGAGAACTCTGAGCAGAAAGGAGCAACTGGGTATCTAGGATGCTGAAGAAGGGGCAGAAGGAGAGGTCAAGTTCACAGCTTGTCTAACCTTCAGTGTGTAAGTTTCTTTTCCCTCAGCTCCTAGAAGCAGAGCCTTGATTTCCCTTGACTTTCTCTCCAGAAAAACATTGTAGTGGCTTCCAACAAGGTGTCCAGTCAGGTGACAGCAGTATCCTTCTCTGAGGACTGCAGCTACTTTGTCACTGCAGGCAACCGGCACATCAAGTTCTGGTACCTCGATGACAGCAAGACCTCAAAGGTGAGGCAGCAAGTAGCCACTAGGGTGGGGTCTGCCCAGATATGTTCCACCTGCGCCCCCTTCTGCATGCTCAAAAGCCCCTTGGAAGTCTCAGCTGGGCCAGGTGCTATGTCAATATGCAAGGGAAGCCTTCTCCCTCCCTCCCCAGGGCCTGCTTTCCAGGGGGTAGCCTGCAGGGTGTGTGGGTGGCACCTGTGGTGGGTCTCCACAGGTGAATGCCACTGTACCCCTGCTGGGCCGCTCCGGGCTGCTGGGGGAACCTGCGGAACAACCTGTTCACTGATGTAGCCTGTGGCCGCGGGAAGAAGACTGACAGCACCTTCTGTATCACATCCTCAGGGCAGCTGTGCGAGTTCAGTGACCCGGAGACTGTTGGACAAGTGGGTGGAGCTGAGTGTAAGTGAATGCTTTGTCGGCACCCTCCCGTCTGTCACCTCCGGGCTCCAGGGCACCTGAGTCTGCATGCACGCTGGGGGAGGCCCCAGGCGGAGGAAGGTGTTTGGGAACCTCTCTGCTTGCTCGCCCTCTCTGTCTCTGCCTCTTCCTCTGCTTTCCTCTTCTGCTCAGCACACAGACAGCATCACAGTAAGTGTGCTGGCCCTGTCCGCTGCCTCTGCTGCCTTTCTCTGGGCCGGCCTTTTCTGGGTGTGTCTTTGCCCAAACCTCAGGTGCCTTATAAGGAAGGCTTGCTGACTCCTTCCCCCTAATTGCACGGGGCTGTGGGCCCTCTGGCCAGCTGCTGTTAGAGGGAGGGGCATTGAGGGGCTCTGCCCAGGGCAGCTGGCCTGCCTTGCGCTTGTCCTTGCCTCTTGGCTCATGGCTGTTGAGGTGTCCGGTGAAGGAGTGGACAGACGCCCTTGCTGACTGTGGCTTCTGTGCTCACAGACCACAGTGGCCCACTGCATCTCGGTGAGCCAGGACTACATCTTCTGCGGCTGTGCTGACGGCACCGTGTGCCTTTTCAACCCCTTCAACCTGCACTTCCTCAGCACGCTGCCCCGGCCCCATGCCCTGGGGACAGACATTGCCAGCATCACAGAGGCCAGGTGAGCGGTGTGGGTGGGCCCCTGAGTCCTGTCAGAGCCCCACTCTGTGCCAGGCCGTCCCTGGCATGCTGCAAGGAGAGGAGGGCACACATAGACCTCTGGGAAGACCCTTGCAGTCAAGCACAGGTGGGTCTTTTAGCATTTGTTGCTCACTGTGGGCAACCGTGGTAATCTGAGTCTGCAGTGTGGTAATGCATTGTCCTGTAAACACCACAGCTAGGACAGACGGGCAGTTCCTTAGGGTTTCTGAGAGAGGCTGGAAACCTGACGGAGCAGGCCTTTCTCCCTCAGGGTGGTCCTGGGTAGCAGCTAAGGTAGGAGGGTCTTATTGTAGCCTCGGGCCTTGGGTTGGGTGATTGCAGGAAGTGAAGTTTTGCTCTGGTTTCAGTGCTGTCAGGAAGCGGGGCAGTTCTGCAGTTGGGTATATTAATTTCTCATTCAGGGAAGGAGTGGGCTAAATCTGCAAATGGCAGGAAATGATATATGACCATGACTGGTTTGCACAGTGCCCTTCCTTTTCCTCTGACGTGAGTCTAGAAGGGCCTGACATCTGCTTGGCTGCATCACGGCCACACACTGTCCCCGCCTGATGTTGGGGGCTATGAAATAGCTTGTGTTCTTTTGCAGAGCCCCATGGCAAGGAATGCCAGGCCAGCCGCTGCGCGTTCTTTCTCCAGTGACTGCTGGCCAACCTGCTGCTCCTCCCTTTAGTGCCCCTTTTCATTAGCGCTAACTCACCAGTTTGCCCTGTCTGCCCTGGACACCCTGACCCCCTCTTTCCTCAGTCGCCTTTTCGCTGGAGTGGCCAATGCGAAGTATCGGGACACCATCACCTTGACCTTTGATCCTGCAAATCCGTGGCTGTCTTGTGTGTACAATGACCATAGTACTTATGTCTGGGGTGTGAAGGGCCCCAAGAAAGTGGGCAAGGTGTATTCAGCTCTGTATCATTCCTCCTGCGTCTGGAGTGTAGAGGTACGTGGGCCAGGTCTGCTGAGACTGACCGTGTTTCCTGGCCTACCATTAGGAGCTGGGGTTCCTCAAGTGTGGAATTTGTTTCCTCCAGCACCCTTGCTCCCCAAGCTGTGCCCCTGGGTCCCTTTGTATCTGTTAATTGGCTCTGAGGATGGGAGGGGATTTTAGTGCTGACTCATCTCAGACGTTTTTCAGTATGCCCCTGTGCAGTCTTAGCTTGGCCTCTTTGGACATGTTCCTGAACTTGACCAAACCTTAGTTTCTGCAATTGTGAAATGACATACCTGATGCATTTGATTTTTACGAACAGGAGACAATGTAAGTGGGAGATTTAGAATGCCTAGTACTTACTAGGTGCTTGGTTAATGTATATTCCTTTACTTGTTAAAGACAAGAGCTAATCATTATGACTTGCTTGCTATGGGACAAGCCGTTGCCTCCAGGGGACAGGATGGGGGAACTTTAGGCCCCCAAGGACAGAGGTTCAGGAGGGTTTAGCTGAAAAGGGTTGGGGACAAAATTTATTATCTCCAAGGGAAAGATACTAACTTGACAATGAAGAAACGGCAAAACCCACCCTTAGCCAAGTCATTAAGGTTAACATCCCGTGGCAGCAGCATGAATCTGGTGAGAGGGTACACTGAGAGGTTTCAAAATGTTCCCAGAAAATGTTATGACTCTTAAGAACTCCCAATAAAATGTTGAACAACAACAACCAACGTTGATGGAAAGTTTCTTTTAGTTCTGTTTTTCCATGCAGCCTCCTCCTAGCATTGTGTCTGGTATTCTTGACCCAAATGTATAAGGAACTTAGGATAGTCATGAGGAAACATCAGGCAACCTTCATTTGAGGTACACCTGCCAGAGTAACTTATCACACTCTCCCAGGTGTCAGGGTAGGAAAGACAAGCAAAGACTGAAAGCCGTTCTAGACTGGGACAGATGACACCCATGTGCCGTGGGGGCTCCTGGGATCCTGGAGCAGAAGAAGTACATTCGTGGGATAAACAAACAAACTCATTGGCATTGGGTTGATTCCAACTCAGAGCAACCCCCGCTGGTGACATTTAAATAAAGTCTAATAATGTTGTACCAGTGTGACCTCCGTGGTCCTTATCACTGTGTACTGTAGTGCATAAAACATTAATACGAAGGGAGACCAGGTGAGAGAGTTGAATGTGACATATCTTGACTCATTTTTCTAAAGGTTCAACCCAAAAGGTAAAGTAAAACAGCTCTTGATGGAGAGGAAAAGGTGGAAGGGGGTGGGTGATGATTCTTTCCCCCCGCTGCCTGGCACTGAACGGCCTCTCCTCTCTTCTCATTTTGCAGGGTGCACGAATTGCAGTTCCTGAGTGAAATGCTGAAGGTGGAGGCCCATGAGTCAGAGATTCTGTGCCTGGAGTACTCGAAGCCAGACACAGGTACCTGGCCCTGGCCTGGAATGGCCTTGAGTGAGCCCCTCCAGTCTGGCCAGAGCCACTGATACTTGTCCTGCCTCTTGACTATGGGGCTGATCGTTCTTTTGGCTACCAAAAGAGTTAGTGATCCTTCTTGATGTCTCTGAAGGCTTCTTGTTGTTTCTGAAGGCTTTGGGGAGGACTGCATCTCAACTCTGCCCGACTCCATGGCTCATGTGGCTTAAGGATGTGGGGCTCAGTTTCTCTGGGTGCTCTTTGCTGGGCACTCATGTTGGGCTGCGATCCACAAGCTCAGCAGTTTGAAACTACCAGCCGCTCTGCAGGAGAAAGGTGGGCCTTTCTACTCCTGTAAACAGTTACAGTCTCAGAAGCCCATAGGGGGTATTCACTATGAGTCAGCATTAACTTGATAGCAGCAGATTTGATTTTTGTAAAGTCTTTTTAAAGCCAACCAAAAGCTGAATCAGTGAAGAAGATCTGCTTTAGACATTGTGCTCTTTTAAAGAATAATCTGTCTGTGATCAGATTGACACAGGAACTTGGAAGGTTAGGTGAAAAGTTTAAGGGGCAGTGAGCTTATGTGTGTGATGGAAATTTGGAATTGGAAAAGGACAGTGAGAATGGCTACATAATTTCAGAAATATAATGAATGTTAGCAAATTGTACATGTAGAAATGATCGAATTGGTATATATTTTTGTGTGCATTGTTTTAGATCAGGGAGAAGACTCGAAGTTCAAATATAATTTACAGAGACCCCCCCTTGTTAAATCTTGAATGGGACAAAGTCCAGAAAAAACAAATCATCTGGTTGAGGGAGACCGTAAGCATGAGGCCATAATGGGGACTGAAGGATTCACAACAGCTCGGTCACATGGAAAACAAAGGAAGCCCCTTTAAAAGTCAAGTTCCCAGCAGATCAGACCATCACAGTTGGAAATGTGACTACAGAAATGGGAAAGGGACCATGATTGGAGTAAATACATTATTGCAGATTAGAAAAGTTTACAGGACTGGTTCAGGGCCCTCCAACCATCTTGGTCAGGGCATGAACGTGCAACCTCAGTACCCCAATTCCCATCAAGGGCATACTCAGGCAAGTTCTTGAGGGCTAGACTACTCCTCACCAGGCTGGCCAGAGGAGTGGGTGGAAGCAAACAAACTCTGCCTGAGGGCAAAGCATTTTACGTTGCTAGTTCAGAGTCATGGAGCTCTAGTGCCATAGAAGGTTATGGGTTGGGCGGTTAACCACAAGGTTTCACTCTTCAAAACCACCAGCCAGCTCCAGGGAAGAAAGATGAGGCTTTCTACTCCAATAAAAATATATAGTCTGGAGATAAAAAGCCCCAATGTAAGTTAACTGGGTTGATTCCTACTAGAGGGATAATGTGTGTGGGCCAGATGCTTGCAAGGTCCCTCAAGGCAATGCTGCCAGACTGCAGTCTCTGCTCCCTGCTGGTGGAGACAATGGATTGCTTTTCTCTAAAACTTGGAACCATTAGCTTGGTTCTAGTAGGTGGAGTTCACACCCTACTGATAATGGTTCATATGGAGATCCAGAAAAGAGGTCAAAGTTAAGCTGCCATTCTAAATGTAGGATCCGCCCATTTTGTCACCTGTATACCCCCAATCCCTCCTCTTCCTATTGCATGTATGCCCCTAGACCACCCCTTCTCACCGCTGTATAACATAGTCCAAGTCCTTCCTGTGATGTATGTCTTTACCCTCCCGTTTCCAATTCCCCTTGTCCTCCTTCCCTTCCCCCTCTCTCCATGTGGACCACCAAGTGGGGCTGAGGTGAGCAATGCTACCATGATATGTGTGTGACTGCATTATTGTAATATCTCTTCTATCTCTCATGCTCCCAATGACTTTAATATTTATATCTCAACCCTTTATGTTTCCAGGGCTTTCAATGACATTAGGCATCTTTTCAATGTTTATGAATCATGCTTATGAACCTCTCTTCTGTTAGTTGTCTGTGTGTATGCATTGCCTGTATTAAAAACATATAGAACCGAGCAATTTGTCTGGAAAAATAATTTATAGAAACTTTATGTTAGATTGCCATGCGTTTTGCATAGCCAATTGTTCTT
Organism: Tenrec ecaudatus; assembly: GCF_050624435.1. Classification (NCBI taxonomy): domain Eukaryota; kingdom Metazoa; phylum Chordata; class Mammalia; order Afrosoricida; family Tenrecidae; genus Tenrec; species Tenrec ecaudatus. The sequence goes on from NW_027459478.1 coordinate 1,196,983, forward strand.
TTAAAACACTTTTCTTGTCATTGTGATACCATGCTAAAAGGTAAAAACATCTGTATATAGTCAAATAGCTTTATCTTTCCTTTAAAGACATGAACCTTCGTGTCTTGCTTAAAGTTTCCACCTCACTAAAGCTAAATTGCTACTCTCGAAAATAAATCCCTCTAAGTTTTTTAATGCTTTGAATATTTTATCGCTCTAATCCTCCTGGAGTTTATTTTTGAATGTAGTATGCTCCTTCCTTTGATTTCTTGTAAATTCAGCCAATTCAACCACTCATTAACCAAAGTATTCCTTTACCACTGGATTGTTTTGCCACCTTTGCTTTGCATAGCATATAGTTCTAAATTATATCCCAGACTACTGAATTATTTGCCAGAGTGGCTTTACTAATTGTACACTGGCATCACAACACGCGGGAGCTTCGGAAAGATCGTGGGAGAAAGGAATGAAAAGAGAAGATAATTTCCCACGAATTTTTGAAGCTTCCTCGTACAGGTGCTTTACAGGAAGTCGACATTAGGGTTTATAATCAATAAAAAATTCAACTGTGATCCAAGAATGAGGGGCGTGACATTTCCTGGTTGAGACAAAAGCGAACAGGCGAGCAGAATACGAAAAGAATTGGTTAACCGATGAAACTGCAGCCAAGTGTTAGCTGTTATCACAAAAATGAACACACAGAATATTCTTGAACTTGGAAGTGGGAACTTCAGCCTTTCAACGGCCATCGACGGTGCGGGGCAACATCCCCGCACTCCTACGCTCAGGAAGGGGGTTCTGGGGTCTGCGGCGCCGCGGGGCACAAGTGGGGCGAAGGGCTGCGAGGGAACGCCGAGGCAGAGGGGTCCCCGCGAGGCGGCTGCGGGCCGCTCCAGAAGGCAGGGGTCCGGGGGCTCTGCGGTCCCTCAGGACCCTCCAGGAGAGGCTCCAGAAAGGCAGCTGGAGGCCCCGGCCGGCCGTGCAGCTCGCTGGGAGGCGCGGGCGCACGTGCTCCGCCGGTCCGGGCGGCGGGGGCGGCTGAACGGGCCCTGGCCGTGGGCGGCGGGCGGCGGGCGGCGGGCGGGCGCAGTGCGGCGCCGGGCAGGCGGGAGGTGACCGCGCGGGGCGGTCGCGGCGGCTGGGGCTACTGACGGCACACGGATCCGGAGCGCACTGCGCGGGGCGGGGCGCCGCGCAGGTGAGAGCGGCAGCGGACCCGGATGCGGCGCGGCTGAGGGCGGCCGAGGGCGGGGGGTCGCGGCGGCTAGCTCTTGGAGATCCCGGCCGGAGGCTCCGGCGCCGGTGCTGCGCTTCCTGCCGGCTCGAAGAACGAGCCCGAGCCTGGCCGCCCTCGGGATGCCTTGCTGAGGCTCCGCCGGACGTCCCCAACAGGGGGGGGGGGCGGGGCGGGGCGCGTTCGGGCGCCTCCTGAGGGCGCCTCAGCGGAGAGCGGCGTTGGCGCCGTGGAGTCTACGCTCCACGCGGGCGGCCCAACCCGCCTGCCACTCAGGTGTCTTTTTGCACGGAAGTGAGTTTTAGGAGCGGGAAACCTGTGGTGGGCGTGACTGACGTGTTTTTAAATCATTTTCTATACATTTAAAGCTGTAAAGGCAAAACTTCATGATCCAATTAATATAGCCAAAAATTCAGGCTTGATAGAAACATTTAGAATCCAGGCACTGGGGGTAAAGTCCCCTTATTCCCATCTGTTATTGGAGGAAGGTATGAGAGAGATTGGATACTGCGGTGGGAAGAAATAGAGCCAAATAGGAATGTCTGCTTCTATAGGGAGAATGTATCAGCCATGCGCTCACTTTAAGGCAGCACAGCTTTAAGGGAGAATCTGTGGAAATGATAGATTACCGCAGGAACATGAACTTGGAGTATATCTCCAACTAACAGAGTGGTGGTCTTCCAGCCATGGAACATTAGTCTCCCAGATTCCCTCTGTACCAGTCAGGGAATAAGTCCCAGTATTATTTCCCTTGGTGCTAGTATCCCACATTTCCCCTCTCTGCATTATGTTTAAGATTCAATAGTGTCACGGAGGCAACATGGTCTCTTTTCATATCTATTAGCTTCCTATAGAAGTGACATGAGACTGCAAGCATCACAATTATGATAAAAAACACAGTCAGACTGGAACTTAAGCTATGTGAAGTACTTTGCCCCCAAGCTCGCGGGTCCAACCCTTCCATGCTACTCATCAATTGCTTAATCACATCAGAGCCAGGAGAAGCCTCAAGCTTGTCTTTGAATGTATAGAAAATATCCTTTTTAAGCTGATCAATATCTAATGAAATGTTTCCCTTAAACCCTTGCAAATGTTTCCTAATCAAATTCCAATCATGCAATGTCTTATTATAAGGATAAGTGGTTATACAGAAATCAGTTACATTCCAATCACATTATAGCATTGACAAATTCAAAATCTTGACCTTTCAGCAAAGCAGTCTGCAGTAATATTCCAGTCACATTGTATAAAATGTTCAGTTATGATAGCATCCCAGAGTGTCTCTTAGACAGCGTCAGCAATGGAAGAAATACCTCAGCAGTCAGCAATCGCCATTCTCAGGAATCTTCGAGGTCTTCTTGACGTTTTGAATAACTTCAATAACAGTGACCCGCTTTCTTCTGGGCCTTGCTGGCTGAAGAGAAATCCACCTATCTCCTTTACCTGTGAAAATATAAAGAAATAGCCCCTCTCTTTGGGGTATCATTAACCTGAAAAAAGGATTTATGATTAATATTGGTTGGCCTCTCCATCTCTTCCTTGTCCATCTTTCTCCAAAGGTGGTTGCGTCCTTTTAAAGGGAGTCCATCAGTTTTATTCTGTAAAAAACATACATGCATAGCCTTTTCTCCAGGTGAATGGACCTGGATCCCAAACACAGTTTCCATCATCCTCAGATTTCTTAGGATCAATTTTCTCTGTAGAATTGAAAACGTGTTTATCTTCCCTAATTTTATTACAAGCTTTTAGTAAGGAGAAAAAATTTTTAGTTAAAATGAGTAAATGAACTTTGTCACACATAAGATTCCTCTTCTCCTCCTTCTGTTTTAACAATTTAAATAGTAAAGCATTGCTAGATCTTGAACCAGTAAAAGTACTAGTTAGATAACCTTCATTGTTATGTAAATACTGGCTCCCATCCCTCAGAGAATTAAGAGAGCTAACTAATTGGGAGAACTCCTTATCATACTTTGAAAGACTGAAAAAATTCTTAATAAATTTGTTCAGCTGATCTTGAAGTAACTTACCAAGCAGACATTTTTTCTCCAGGCTTACCAATAAGGTTATAGGCTCAATTGAGCCGTTTTGCCTTTCAGGCTTCTCACACTGTATGATTTTACCTTGCAATATTCTGTCTTGGTTAACTTCACTCATTCCCTCTATGCTGGCTTTAGGGGAAGTTAATGGGAGGGCCTTAGGCCCCCCTGAATGCCCTAAGGAAATGACCCGGCATCCACAGTTAACAAACCTTTTCCCTTCCATTTCTAATTCCATGTGGGGGCGCTGTTTCTCCACAACAGCAGTCCAGAAGACTGCTTGATTTATAGGGTGGTCAAACTTCTCAAGTACTCTTTCCTGATAGGTATAAATTTTTACTCTAGAAATGCAAGGAAGGGAAAATTGGCTTAAGCGATCCTACATTTTTACAAACCATGGTATATCAGAACTCATTACTGCCTTAATTTCTTCTTCACAATCCTGACCAATAACTCCAGCAACACCTTGAGAATTTATGTTGGACTTTCTTTTTTTTTTGGACTTTCTTAATAAACTTCCTATAGTTCTTTTAGGTAGTGGACCCCAATTACTGCTCTTCGTTTCTGATTCAATCACAGTTTTGGGCTTTTTCTTACAACTCTTATCAACTCCAGTATCAATTTTAATTTCTTGAGTACTAAGGTTAAATCTTCCTGATAGAAACTGTATTAATCTTTCAATAAGAGGTCCCTGCTTTTGAGGATCAAGCTCCTGTGAAGGCTTCTGAGCCATCTCTTGGTTATTCAAACCAACTGCAGTGAGAACAGAGACTAGGTTTTTGCCTCTTTGGCTAGGTCTGTTCTCCTGCTGTGAGGCTGCTAGATAAAGGCGATTTCTCTCAAAGATCTTCTTTGCTCCAGTAGGCAGACACCTTGCCTACCACGCTCTGCTATGAGGGCTCTGCATCAAGCTTCTTCCACTATTTTCCCGCCGGGAAGTCTTTGCTAATGGCGACCCTTCACTGTTGATTTTTGAACGACATTGGCTCGCCCAATGAGTTCCCTTCCTACAATGGAGGCAGAGTTCAGGTTCGTTTAAACCCGATCTCCATGGTCCTGGCCCATGCTCTGACATTGGCCGCAGCCTGCTCTGCCTACACTCTTTTGAAGATGACTTGTCTTCCCACAACTAAAGCACTTTCTTCCAGGTCTGATATAGTTTGCCAATGAAGCTGCCATGAGGTCTGCCTTGTATTCCTCTGCCTCTACATTCCTGCATATCCTAAAATAACCCAGCAGAGTGCCCTGTTCGCTGTAGGGATGCAAGGCATTTTTACAGTGCTTATTAGAGAAATCATAAGATAGCTTGTGCACTAGGTCTCTTACTGCCTGAACATTCTTCACACATTTGGAAATAGCATCTTCCAGTCGGGACACAAAGTCAGCGTAACGCTCATCATTCTGTTGTCTTATAGCCCTGTAACGCGGCGTTCTCTCTTCTGATGGAATTATCTTTTCCCAGGCCCTTAAGCAAACCTCATGTATCTGTCCTATTGTCTGTTCAGTAAACTGTAGTTGAGACTCAACTGTAATATAATTTGCATCCCCTAGCAATTGATGAATTCCTATATCTATCCCATCCTCAGCATTCTTCCCAGCTCTTGCAAGGGCTGCTTCCTTCCATAGCATTTGATATCACAAGCATTCTGAAGAGTAAAGACAAATTCTCACTAAAGCTTTCCAATCTGTAGGGGTCCAGCTGTCAGACTCTGCTAGAGCCCTTATCATGCTAATTACAAAATGTGAGTCTGGGCCGCAGTCATTGATTGCCTGCTTGAGATCTTTTAGCAACTTAAAAGGCAAAGGCACTGTGAATTCCTTTTGGTTCTAACAGGATAAGACATCTTGCCTTCTAAATCTTCTTCTGCAATCCCTCTTCCTACTCTGGAGAGTAAAGGTGTTTTCCTATACTTTGCTTCTTTACGTCTATTCTCTGAGCTACTCTTTTCAATCTGGATATCTTGGAGTTCCACTTCCTGAACTTCACCTTCTGTGCTAGCTCTCCTAGTTTGCATTTCTTTGGAGCTAATCTCTCTACCTTCAGGGCTGGCTTGCTTGATTGTTTTACAATCTCTGGCCTTTCTTACACTAAATTCCAGCAGGAGAGCAGTTGCTTTTACTATGTCCCCTTCTGACTCAGGCTCATTCTTTTAGCTCTGCCTAAAATCTTCTCATCTGCCTGAAACCCGTTCTCACTGCTTCTCATCTGATTTAAATTTGGGCATCTTAGACGTTGCCTGTTCTGCTTCTTGGCTTTCTCTACCTTTGAAAGCAAGGGAGCTTCCTGGGATTGTTTAATAGCCATGCTTTGGATCTTGCAATCCACTGCCTCTAGTACTGTATCACCTTTAAACCTTCGGAGTCTGCAGTCTCGCGAGAGCATACAGGCTTTGGCAATGAGGTTCTGTTCTAGAATTGGAGGCTTTAGATAACAAACCAATCCCTGCCTTTTCAGTTTTTCCTAAAGTTTCTTAACCTAAATCATGCTTATTCACAGACACTTTAGCTTGCTTTTCTAGATTTGAATAGACACAAGACTTCTCACTAGACTGTTCATCCTTATTCTCTTCCTCCTGCAAAAGTTTTAAAACCATCTTAACTTGTACCCACAGAGACCACTTCTCCATAGGGATACTCTCCCCATCTCTGTGCTTCCTTTAAGTTGACAATGACCTCCTCCCAGGTCTCTAAATCAAAAGTTCCTTCCTCTGAGAACCATGAATTATACCTTTTTACTACTTTTAGAAAACATTGTATCTTTTTCTTCGTTACTTTTACACCTTGTCTTTTCAGTAAGTAGAGAGCATGGTACCATAAGTTTCAGGTTTACTTTTCCCTTGCTCCCATTATCCTCTTTAAAATTCTAATTCACTATTTCCACTACTTCTCTGTCAATCCCCACACCGGATCCTCACTTCGCACAATTTTCAAATTCACTCTACGTACCAATGGGGCCATATAATTGTTATATGGGATATAACTCATATTGTCCCACGTTGTGCGCCATTTGTCTGGGGAAGCCCGCCTTGTGCTGGGGCTCCAGCCTCCAGCCCAGTCCTTGAGCCTCCTGCCTGGTCTCCATCCCACCTCCCTTCGTCCACACTGAGCGTGGACCTGGCTGGTAAGATCATGGCCATCCAGGAGGTGAGCATGCTACCATGAATTGTGTCTGACTGCATTATTGTAATGTCTCTTCTATCGCTCATGCTCCCGGTGACTTTAATATAATATTTATATATCTCAACCATACAATTGTGCTTATTGAACCCAAGATTACTGGTGGGGGGCTGGCACCCCAACTCATACCACAGTACATACCATTTGTCTAGTTCTTCAATGCTTCCTCTCCCGCTCACTCCCTCCAACTATCATGACCTCAGCTCTACCTTACAAAGCCGGCTAGACCAGAGCATGTACACTGGTACAGATAAGAACTCTCAACACACAGAATCCAGGACAGATAAACCCTTCAGGAACAGTAATGGAAGTAGTGATAACATGAGGGTAGGGATGAGATGGAGGGAACTGATAGCAATGATTGATGTATTAACACTCACACCCCAGGGGGACAAGCAACAGAAACATTGGTGAAGTGAGACCTTGGACATTGTAAAATATGAAAGTATAATTTATCAAGGTTTCATGAGGGTGGGAGAGTGGGAGAGAAGGGGGGAAAAGGAGCTGATACCAAGGGGTCAAGTATAAAGAAAATGATGATGGTACCGTAGGTACAAATGTGCTTGATACAATTGATGTATGCATTGTTATAAGTGGTGTAAGAGCCCCCGATAAAATGACTTAATTTTTTAAAAGTGTTTAGGTAGATCTTGATGGAGGATAGATTGAGAAACAATAGTTTCAGAATTTGATAATTTTGCTTAATAATCAAACTGAAAACTCACTGCCATTGCATCTTTTGTGACTCACAGCAACCCTGACTTTCAGCAACCCTATTGGACAGGGTAGAGCAGCCCCTGTGAGTTTCTGAGACTGCAACTCTTTACAGGGGTAGAAAGCCCTAACGTTTCTCTCTCAGAGCGGGTGGTGGTTTTGAACTATGTGGGTAGCAGCCCAAGTGAAAACCACTATGCCACCAGGGCTCCCTGTGCCACATAGCGGGAGCTGTTGTTTTCCCAAACATTCACTTGGCTATTTCTTTTATAAGAAGCCAAGTAATTTGGCAGCTTATTTCTGTTCCAGTTTTCTTATATAGAAAATGTGGTGACAGTGTGAACCTGTTTGTTGTAGTTTATGTGAACATAATTGAGTGATCTAGACCAAGTGAGCTAGACCAAGTGAGCTGACTGGTCAAAAATCAGACCTGTGGATTGCCAAATTGGTTCTGCTGAGATTGGGGCTTTCCTGGATCCACAGGCTTCCTCCAAGCTGTGTCCGAGAAGCTCTGCATTTTAGAGCTACATTTTATAGTTGAAAGAGAGGCCTAAGGAGGGAGGGAGTCCTTAAGCTCTAAGACCTTAATGCTGTCATTGCTGTCCTCTTTTAGTGTACCTGCAGTTTCCACACTGCAGTGGGAACCATTGAAACAGCTATTCTCATTCTCTGAGATGGTGTGCCACCCCACTCCATACCACCACCACCTCATCCCTTTCTCTTATTGTAGAGATAATGCCCCTTCCATATGTATCTCAGATATTCAATTAATGAAGAAAGACAAAAGTAGGAGAAATGATTTAGATGAAGGAGACCATAAGCATGAGGCCATAATGGGGTCCAAAGGTTGTGTGGCCATGTCGCTAATTATAGAAATGGATGAAATCTGCCACAAAAATGTGATTGGAGGCAGAGCAATTCATCACTCTCTCAGGCAGGACTACATAAGTGAGAATGGGGCCATTATGGAGACATGGAGACGATCACAGATTAGAAAGGCTTACTGGATTTGTTCTGGGGCCTTCCGACCACTATAACTCATGACCATAGGGTCTTAGACTTTCCCAATTTCCATTGAGGACCTTCCCAGGGAAGTCCCAGAGGGCAGATTGCTCCTCTCTGCTCTGGCTAGTTGTTGTTGCGTGCCATTGAGGACACTTGGACTCGTCGTGACCTCACATACAACCGAATGAAACACTGTAGGGTCGTGCACCATCCTCACAATTGTTCCTGTGCCTGAACCACCGATGAAGCCACTGAGTCCATCCATTTCTTCGAGGACCTCCTCTGTTTCATGGCTTCTCCACTGTACCAAATAGGATGTCCTTCTCCAGGGACTGGTCTCTCCTGACAACATGTCCAAAGTATGTAAGATGGCGTCTTGCCATCCTTGCCTCTAAGCAATACTCTGGCCTTATTTCTTCTGATACAGATTGGTCAGTCCTTCAGCAGTCCATGGTACTGTCAGTAGTCTTCTGGTGGACCACAATTCGATGCATCTGTTCTTCTACAGCCTTCCTTATTCAGTGTCTAACTTTCACATGCATATGATGCAATGGAAAATAGCATGGCTTAGGTCATGTGCACCTTAGTCCTCAGAGTAACATCATTGTTCTTCAACACTATAAAGAGGTTTTCTGCAGCAGATTTACCCATTACAATACATCTTTTGATCTCCTGACTGCTGTTTCTATGAACATTGATAGTGGATCTAAGCAAGACAAAATCCTTGACAACTGAAGCCCTTTTCTCTGTTTATCACCTATTGGTCCAGTTTTGGGGATTTTGGTCTTCCTTATATTGAATTGTAACCCATATTGAAGGCTGCAATCCTTGATCTTCAGCAAGTGGTTCAATTCCTCCTCACTTTCAGCAAACAAATGGTGTCATATATGCACACAAGCAGGCTCCCAAAAGTTAGTGGAACAAGGAATCAAAAGAGAATGGAATTTTTCAGGGACTTTTTGAAATACCAGTGTGTGTGTGTGTGTGTGTGTGTGTGTGTGTGTGTGTGTGAGAGAGAGAGAGAGAGAGAGAGAGAGAGAGAGAGAGAGAGAGAGAGAGAGAGAGGAGATGTGGGCATAAAACAAACATCAAGCAACATAAGGGAGAATGCTGTTGGCTGCTGTTGAACTGATTCCGGTGCGCATGCACAGTGACCTGCTGTGTGCACCATAGTGACCCCTCAGAAGCAGATCATCAAGCCTACCTTTCAACTGAAATTCTGAGAATTCACAATTTTCAGAAGTATGTGGATAACAGTGAAAGCCAAAATTCTATTTGCACAGTCCCCACGTGGATTAAGCTTCCAGTGAATTCCTTCAGACCATTGACCAGGGATGTGAACACTCTTGCCACCAGGCAGAGGGCATTGGAAAGTGGATTACCCCTTAGGCAGCCCATGGTGGGGCTTAGAGACTTGCCTAAGTGTATCCTTGAATCGAGGCTGCCATTCTGGGCTGCACGGTCATGAGTCATGCCCCCAAAGCCTTGGTTGTTTGGCCCTGGACCACTCTTGTAAACTGTCCTGTTTAACACAGGTCCCAATCCTTGTCCTATTCTTGCTTCTGTAGTCCCACCTGGAACTGTGATGTTGGGATCTGCCGCCATGTCCTTTCAAGTCTGTGAATCTCAGATAACCCTTACATATCAATAAGACCTCTTGCTAATAGTTTCCCTCCCCTCATCTCGATGGCATGTGTTGGCCCTTGGACTATCTAGGTTACCTAGCGGGCATTTGGATTATGTAGGCTCCCTAGCGGGAATTTGGACTATATAGATTACCTAGCGGGCAATTAGACTTTGTAGGTTATCTAGCGGGCACTTTGACTATCTAGGTTACCTAGCTAGCACTTGAACTATCTACGTTACCTAGCGGTTACTTGGAGTATGTTGGCTACCTACCGGGCTGTTGGACTATCTAGGTTACCTAGCCGGCACTTGGGCTATCTAGGTTAACTAACGGGCACTTGGACTATGTAGGTTCCCTAGCGGGCCCTTGGACTATGTAAGTTCCCTAGCGGGCACTTGGACTATGTGGGTTCCCTAGCGGGCATTAGGACTATCTGGGTTACCTAACGGGCACTTGGACTATGTAGGTTAACTAGCGGGCTTTGGACTATGTAGGTTACCTAGCGGACACTTGGACTATGTAGGTTCCCTATCGTTCACTTGGAGAATGTAGGTTAACTAAGGGGCACTAGGACAATGTAGGTTACCTAGCGGGCCTTGGGACTATCTAGGTTACCTAGGGGGAACTTGGACTATGTAGGTTTACTATTGGGCACTTGGACTATCTAGGTTACCTTAGCAGGCACTTGGACTATGTAGGTTAACTAGCGGGCACTTGGACTATCTAGGTTACCTAGCAGGCACTTGGACTATGTACGTTTCCTAGCGGGTACTTGGACTATCTATGTTAACTAGCGGGCACTTGGACTATGTAGATTCCCTATCGGGCACTTGGACTATGTAGGTAACCTAGTGGTCACTTGAACTGTCTAGGTTACCTAGCGGGCATTTGGACTATGTAGGTTAACTAGCGAGCTCTTGGACTATCTAGGTTAACTAGCGGGCACTTGGACTATTAGGGTCCCTAGCGGGCATTTGCACTATATCGGTTACCTAGCGGGCACTTGGACTATGTAGGTTAACTAGCGGACACTTTGACTATCTAGGTTAGCTAACGGGCAATTGGACTATCTAGGTTCCCTAGCGGGCACTTGGACTATGTAGGTTCCCTAGCGGGCACTTGGACTATTTAGGTTACCTAGCAGGCACTTTGACTATCTAGGTTAACTAACGGGCACTTGGACTATGGAAAGAAGTGCCTAATGGTCACCAGGACCCATGGTTAATCCAGGCGTGGTCATCTGATTCCAATCGATCAGACCTAGCTATAAATCACTTATATGTCTGGGTAATTAAAAGCAAATATAAATTTTCAAAAAAAATAACGTTGCATGGGATAGAAAGAGAATACATAACAACATCAGACATAAATATGCCTCAAGACAAACTCATTGTGCACATCCAGAATACATAATGGCTCTTGCTAAGATGCATTTCCCACTAGACCCTACCCCAAGCCAGTAAAAGCCAGAAACTCTACAGTAAACTGTGGATTGTACTACTCTGAAATGGGAGCTGTGTCTCTAGACCTAATTTGGGGCTGTTCGTGCTGAGGACTCACCAATACCTGCTGCAGTGACAACAGTCCAGGTGAGAATAAGGAAATCTGGATGACAGCCAGGATATAGGAGCACTGAGACCTCAAATTGCTTCTAGGCGAGCATGGCCTAATGGGCTTCCATTTATGCACCTCTGGCAGGAGGAGTTTGTTCTGGAAAGTAATGGTTTCTAAGGAAGTATTTCTTAAACTTTCACATGCATGCACTTACCCAGGTTCCTGGAAATCGGGCTGGGGGGCAGATTCTGATTTTGTGGGTTCAGGGTGGGGGGTCTAGGATCCAGCAGTTCTAGAGGCCCTGGTACTCTTGGGCTGTTAACCACAAGGACAGTAGTCCTAAACCACCAGCCACTCCTTGGGAGAAATATGAGGCTGTAGACTCCGGGCAAGAGTGACAGTCTGGGAAACCCACAAGGGCAGTTCTACCCTGTCCTGTAGGGTCACTATGAGTCAGCATCAACTCGATGGCCTTAGCATGGGAGAAGCTAATGCTGATGTTGCTGGTTCCTTGACCTATCATACTTTGAGTGGCAAAGTCCCAAGGGCCTTCCCGGATGTGATGGCCAAAAGCAGTAGTGTTCACCCTTGGTCATACTTTGGAATCCCTTAGGAGCTTTCAAGCCTCCCATTGGCCTGGCGCCATCCCAGACCAATGAAGCAAGACTTAGTGGAAGCGGGATTCAGGTCACGGTCAGTGAGAAAGCCCCCTTGGCAATGCCAACGTACAGCCAGTGCAGAGTCGAACTGGTCGACGACTCCACATGACTCCATATACTTTGGTGAAGCCAGCTGTTTGGGCAAGGTTTTCAGAGTTACCACCCATGTAGACTTGTTGGTGATAGTGCATTAAATAGAGCACATGCAGTGCATTGCATGAGTGTCCTATGTCATGCAACCACACCAGGGGTATGTTGAGCCAATTTCTCTGGGAGACCAAGGGTGTTGGCTCCATCCTGAACGTTGGCAGGGTAATGGACTGACACAGAGGAAACTCATTCTCTTTGTGGTGGTGCACTAATGGGTTCTTCACAGAAGGCCAAGTCCATGGCTGCAGATGCTCACGGGGCTGAGGGAGCAGGTCAAATCCTAAGTCCGAGGTGGGTGTTTGCATATTTACATGCCCTCACTGCCATCAAGTCCATTCCAACTCACAGGCCCATGGGACTGAGTAAAATGGCCCCCGTGGGTTTCTGAGACTGTGATTCTTTAGAGGAGTAGAAAATCTCCTCTTTCTCCAGAGGAGCGGTTGGTCATTCAAACTGCTCACCTTGAGATTAACAGTCCAACTCCTGACCACTCTTGCCGTCAGAATTCTATTTATTTACACAAGTATATATATATATCCTTTCCCAAAAGAACTCCACATTTTCAAATCATTCTTGACACTCATGGCCTTTTTTCCTTTATAGCCATGCCTTTGGTTGAAACACAGATATAAGAGAAATATTTATCTACTTATAGGGGTACCAAAGTAGCTTTGGTGGCATAGTGTTTGCATGTTGGGCTGCTAACACCAAAGTCAGCACTTTGAAACCACCAGCCACTCCGTGGGAAGAAGAGTCTGTCTACTCCTATAAAGAGTTACAGTCTCAGAAACTCACAGGGACAGATCTACTCAGCATCACCTCCCTGGCAGTGAGGTAGATTTTGGTTTCATAGAGATACAAGTCAGTCCTGAGCTGCTAAAGACAAGGTTGGCAGTTTGAACCCACCAGCTGCAGAGAAAGAGGAGGCTTTCTATTCCCATAAGGAGCTACAGTTTCAGAAATACCCACAGGGGAAATTTTAACCTCTCCTGTAGGATCAATATGAGTCAGAATCGACTTATCGGTGGTGAGCAAGTGGAGGGGACCCTAAACAGGTTCCGGTGGACCTTAAGAGTTCTACTAATTGTGCATGCTCTGTAAAATGTAAACCAAGATTTTACTTTTGCAAACATTATTTTTTCTAAACACGTCTAACTGTGAAACTATACTCGCATGCGGGTCTTTGAACCTGGTCAGTGGTCTGGGGAAGTGAAGGGGCCTGACATCCTTTGTTGTTGTTAGTGCTGTCCAGTCATTCTGACATCACAGGGACCTTCTTTGCAACACAAGGCAGCACTGCCCGGTCCTTTGCCAGCCTCAGGGGTAGTATGTTGGAGCCCATGGTTTCAGCTACCGTGTCCTCCAGTTCACCAAGGAGTTTCCTCTTTGTGCTGCTTACTAAACCCGTTTCTGAGGAGTCCATTCCAACTCACGGTGACGCCGTGTGGGTCAGCACCACGGGACCCCACATAATGCCTTATACCATATATATATATATATATATATATATATTGTGCATAATGCCTTATACCTGGTCCCTTTGGCACCTTGTGATCGCACAGGCTGGTGTGCTTATTCCATGTGGGCTTTTTTGCTTCTGAGCCAGATGGCCGTTTGCTCACCTTCAAGCCTTTAAGACCCCAGACACTATCTCTTTTGATAGCCTCTGGCCTTTACTTCGGGGTCTTCGGTCCCTGCAGAGTGGACACATGCCTGCTGTGCGGGTATGGGACGTGTCGGAGCGCAGCCTGGTGGCGGAGCTTCAGGAGCATAAGTATGGCATGGCATGTGTGGCCTTCTCATCCAGTGCCAAGTACATTGTCTCAGTGGGCTACCAGCATGACATGATCGTCAATGTCTGGGCCTGGAAGGTGAGTGGGCTGCTGGCCTCAGGACAGGCGGGGCCGGGAGGGGAGCCAAGAAACTGCTGACCGGTGGCCTTTACTTCCGCCTGCTGGCCTCAGTCCCTTTCTAGAGAACTCTGAGCAGAAAGGAGCAACTGGGTATCTAGGATGCTGAAGAAGGGGCAGAAGGAGAGGTCAAGTTCACAGCTTGTCTAACCTTCAGTGTGTAAGTTTCTTTTCCCTCAGCTCCTAGAAGCAGAGCCTTGATTTCCCTTGACTTTCTCTCCAGAAAAACATTGTAGTGGCTTCCAACAAGGTGTCCAGTCAGGTGACAGCAGTATCCTTCTCTGAGGACTGCAGCTACTTTGTCACTGCAGGCAACCGGCACATCAAGTTCTGGTACCTCGATGACAGCAAGACCTCAAAGGTGAGGCAGCAAGTAGCCACTAGGGTGGGGTCTGCCCAGATATGTTCCACCTGCGCCCCCTTCTGCATGCTCAAAAGCCCCTTGGAAGTCTCAGCTGGGCCAGGTGCTATGTCAATATGCAAGGGAAGCCTTCTCCCTCCCTCCCCAGGGCCTGCTTTCCAGGGGGTAGCCTGCAGGGTGTGTGGGTGGCACCTGTGGTGGGTCTCCACAGGTGAATGCCACTGTACCCCTGCTGGGCCGCTCCGGGCTGCTGGGGGAACCTGCGGAACAACCTGTTCACTGATGTAGCCTGTGGCCGCGGGAAGAAGACTGACAGCACCTTCTGTATCACATCCTCAGGGCAGCTGTGCGAGTTCAGTGACCCGGAGACTGTTGGACAAGTGGGTGGAGCTGAGTGTAAGTGAATGCTTTGTCGGCACCCTCCCGTCTGTCACCTCCGGGCTCCAGGGCACCTGAGTCTGCATGCACGCTGGGGGAGGCCCCAGGCGGAGGAAGGTGTTTGGGAACCTCTCTGCTTGCTCGCCCTCTCTGTCTCTGCCTCTTCCTCTGCTTTCCTCTTCTGCTCAGCACACAGACAGCATCACAGTAAGTGTGCTGGCCCTGTCCGCTGCCTCTGCTGCCTTTCTCTGGGCCGGCCTTTTCTGGGTGTGTCTTTGCCCAAACCTCAGGTGCCTTATAAGGAAGGCTTGCTGACTCCTTCCCCCTAATTGCACGGGGCTGTGGGCCCTCTGGCCAGCTGCTGTTAGAGGGAGGGGCATTGAGGGGCTCTGCCCAGGGCAGCTGGCCTGCCTTGCGCTTGTCCTTGCCTCTTGGCTCATGGCTGTTGAGGTGTCCGGTGAAGGAGTGGACAGACGCCCTTGCTGACTGTGGCTTCTGTGCTCACAGACCACAGTGGCCCACTGCATCTCGGTGAGCCAGGACTACATCTTCTGCGGCTGTGCTGACGGCACCGTGTGCCTTTTCAACCCCTTCAACCTGCACTTCCTCAGCACGCTGCCCCGGCCCCATGCCCTGGGGACAGACATTGCCAGCATCACAGAGGCCAGGTGAGCGGTGTGGGTGGGCCCCTGAGTCCTGTCAGAGCCCCACTCTGTGCCAGGCCGTCCCTGGCATGCTGCAAGGAGAGGAGGGCACACATAGACCTCTGGGAAGACCCTTGCAGTCAAGCACAGGTGGGTCTTTTAGCATTTGTTGCTCACTGTGGGCAACCGTGGTAATCTGAGTCTGCAGTGTGGTAATGCATTGTCCTGTAAACACCACAGCTAGGACAGACGGGCAGTTCCTTAGGGTTTCTGAGAGAGGCTGGAAACCTGACGGAGCAGGCCTTTCTCCCTCAGGGTGGTCCTGGGTAGCAGCTAAGGTAGGAGGGTCTTATTGTAGCCTCGGGCCTTGGGTTGGGTGATTGCAGGAAGTGAAGTTTTGCTCTGGTTTCAGTGCTGTCAGGAAGCGGGGCAGTTCTGCAGTTGGGTATATTAATTTCTCATTCAGGGAAGGAGTGGGCTAAATCTGCAAATGGCAGGAAATGATATATGACCATGACTGGTTTGCACAGTGCCCTTCCTTTTCCTCTGACGTGAGTCTAGAAGGGCCTGACATCTGCTTGGCTGCATCACGGCCACACACTGTCCCCGCCTGATGTTGGGGGCTATGAAATAGCTTGTGTTCTTTTGCAGAGCCCCATGGCAAGGAATGCCAGGCCAGCCGCTGCGTTCTTTCTCCAGTGACTGCTGGCCAACCTGCTGCTCCTCCCTTTAGTGCCCCTTTTCATTAGCGCTAACTCACCAGTTTGCCCTGTCTGCCCTGGACACCCTGACCCCCTCTTTCCTCAGTCGCCTTTTCGCTGGAGTGGCCAATGCGAAGTATCGGGACACCATCACCTTGACCTTTGATCCTGCAAATCCGTGGCTGTCTTGTGTGTACAATGACCATAGTACTTATGTCTGGGGTGTGAAGGGCCCCAAGAAAGTGGGCAAGGTGTATTCAGCTCTGTATCATTCCTCCTGCGTCTGGAGTGTAGAGGTACGTGGGCCAGGTCTGCTGAGACTGACCGTGTTTCCTGGCCTACCATTAGGAGCTGGGGTTCCTCAAGTGTGGAATTTGTTTCCTCCAGCACCCTTGCTCCCCAAGCTGTGCCCCTGGGTCCCTTCGTATCTGTTAATTGGCTCTGAGGATGGGAGGGGATTTTAGTGCTGACTCATCTCAGACGTTTTTCAGTATGCCCCTGTGCAGTCTTAGCTTGGCCTCTTTGGACATGTTCCTGAACTTGACCAAACCTTAGTTTCTGCAATTGTGAAATGACATACCTGATGCATTTGATTTTTACGAACAGGAGACAATGTAAGTGGGAGATTTAGAATGCCTAGTACTTACTAGGTGCTTGGTTAATGTATATTCCTTTACTTGTTAAAGACAAGAGCTAATCATTATGACTTGCTTGCTATGGGACAAGCCGTTGCCTCCAGGGGACAGGATGGGGGAACTTTAGGCCCCCAAGGACAGAGGTTCAGGAGGGTTTAGCTGAAAAGGGTTGGGGACAAAATTTATTATCTCCAAGGGAAAGATACTAACTTGACAATGAAGAAACGGCAAAACCCACCCTTAGCCAAGTCATTAAGGTTAACATCCCGTGGCAGCAGCATGAATCTGGTGAGAGGGTACACTGAGAGGTTTCAAAATGTTCCCAGAAAATGTTATGACTCTTAAGAACTCCCAATAAAATGTTGAACAACAACAACCAACGTTGATGGAAAGTTTCTTTTAGTTCTGTTTTTCCATGCAGCCTCCTCCTAGCATTGTGTCTGGTATTCTTGACCCAAATGTATAAGGAACTTAGGATAGTCATGAGGAAACATCAGGCAACCTTCATTTGAGGTACACCTGCCAGAGTAACTTATCACACTCTCCCAGGTGTCAGGGTAGGAAAGACAAGCAAAGACTGAAAGCCGTTCTAGACTGGGACAGATGACACCCATGTGCCGTGGGGGCTCCTGGGATCCTGGAGCAGAAGAAGTACATTCGTGGGATAAACAAACAAACTCATTGGCATTGGGTTGATTCCAACTCAGAGCAACCCCCGCTGGTGACATTTAAATAAAGTCTAATAATGTTGTACCAGTGTGACCTCCGTGGTCCTTATCACTGTGTACTGTAGTGCATAAAACATTAATACGAAGGGAGACCAGGTGAGAGAGTTGAATGTGACATATCTTGACTCATTTTTCTAAAGGTTCAACCCAAAAGGTAAAGTAAAACAGCTCTTGATGGAGAGGAAAAGGTGGAAGGGGGTGGGTGATGATTCTTTCCCCCCGCTGCCTGGCACTGAACGGCCTCTCCTCTCTTCTCATTTTGCAGGGTGCACGAATTGCAGTTCCTGAGTGAAATGCTGAAGGTGGAGGCCCATGAGTCAGAGATTCTGTGCCTGGAGTACTCGAAGCCAGACACAGGTACCTGGCCCTGGCCTGGAATGGCCTTGAGTGAGCCCCTCCAGTCTGGCCAGAGCCACTGATACTTGTCCTGCCTCTTGACTATGGGGCTGATCGTTCTTTTGGCTACCAAAAGAGTTAGTGATCCTTCTTGATGTCTCTGAAGGCTTCTTGTTGTTTCTGAAGGCTTTGGGGAGGACTGCATCTCAACTCTGCCCGACTCCATGGCTCATGTGGCTTAAGGATGTGGGGCTCAGTTTCTCTGGGTGCTCTTTGCTGGGCACTCATGTTGGGCTGCGATCCACAAGCTCAGCAGTTTGAAACTACCAGCCGCTCTGCAGGAGAAAGGTGGGCCTTTCTACTCCTGTAAACAGTTACAGTCTCAGAAGCCCATAGGGGGTATTCACTATGAGTCAGCATTAACTTGATAGCAGCAGATTTGATTTTTGTAAAGTCTTTTTAAAGCCAACCAAAAGCTGAATCAGTGAAGAAGATCTGCTTTAGACATTGTGCTCTTTTAAAGAATAATCTGTCTGTGATCAGATTGACACAGGAACTTGGAAGGTTAGGTGAAAAGTTTAAGGGGCAGTGAGCTTATGTGTGTGATGGAAATTTGGAATTGGAAAAGGACAGTGAGAATGGCTACATAATTTCAGAAATATAATGAATGTTAGCAAATTGTACATGTAGAAATGATCGAATTGGTATATATTTTTGTGTGCATTGTTTTAGATCAGGGAGAAGACTCGAAGTTCAAATATAATTTACAGAGACCCCCCCTTGTTAAATCTTGAATGGGACAAAGTCCAGAAAAAACAAATCATCTGGTTGAGGGAGACCGTAAGCATGAGGCCATAATGGGGACTGAAGGATTCACAACAGCTCGGTCACATGGAAAACAAAGGAAGCCCCTTTAAAAGTCAAGTTCCCAGCAGATCAGACCATCACAGTTGGAAATGTGACTACAGAAATGGGAAAGGGACCATGATTGGAGTAAATACATTATTGCAGATTAGAAAAGTTTACAGGACTGGTTCAGGGCCCTCCAACCATCTTGGTCAGGGCATGAACGTGCAACCTCAGTACCCCAATTCCCATCAAGGGCATACTCAGGCAAGTTCTTGAGGGCTAGACTACTCCTCACCAGGCTGGCCAGAGGAGTGGGTGGAAGCAAACAAACTCTGCCTGAGGGCAAAGCATTTTACGTTGCTAGTTCAGAGTCATGGAGCTCTAGTGCCATAGAAGGTTATGGGTTGGGCGGTTAACCACAAGGTTTCACTCTTCAAAACCACCAGCCAGCTCCAGGGAAGAAAGATGAGGCTTTCTACTCCAATAAAAATATATAGTCTGGAGATAAAAAGCCCCAATGTAAGTTAACTGGGTTGATTCCTACTAGAGGGATAATGTGTGTGGGCCAGATGCTTGCAAGGTCCCTCAAGGCAATGCTGCCAGACTGCAGTCTCTGCTCCCTGCTGGTGGAGACAATGGATTGCTTTTCTCTAAAACTTGGAACCATTAGCTTGGTTCTAGTAGGTGGAGTTCACACCCTACTGATAATGGTTCATATGGAGATCCAGAAAAGAGGTCAAAGTTAAGCTGCCATTCTAAATGTAGGATCCGCCCATTTTGTCACCTGTATACCCCCAATCCCTCCTCTTCCTATTGCATGTATGCCCCTAGACCACCCCTTCTCACCGCTGTATAACATAGTCCAAGTCCTTCCTGTGATGTATGTCTTTACCCTCCCGTTTCCAATTCCCCTTGTCCTCCTTCCCTTCCCCCTCTCTCCATGTGGACCACCAAGTGGGGCTGAGGTGAGCAATGCTACCATGATATGTGTGTGACTGCATTATTGTAATATCTCTTCTATCTCTCATGCTCCCAATGACTTTAATATTTATATCTCAACCCTTTATGTTTCCAGGGCTTTCAATGACATTAGGCATCTTTTCAATGTTTATGAATCATGCTTATGAACCTCTCTTCTGTTAGTTGTCTGTGTGTATGCATTGCCTGTATTAAAAACATATAGAACCGAGCAATTTGTCTGGAAAAATAATTTATAGAAACTTTATGTTAGATTGCCATGCGTTTTGCATAGCCAATTGTTCTTTTAAAACACTTTTCTTGTCATTGTGATACCATGCTAAAAGGTAAAAACATCTGTATATAGTCAAATAGCTTTATCTTTCCTTTAAAGACATGAACCTTCGTGTCTTGCTTAAAGTTTCCACCTCACTAAAGCTAAATTGCTACTCTCGAAAATAAATCCCTCTAAGTTTTTTAATGCTTTGAATATTTTATCGCTCTAATCCTCCTGGAGTTTATTTTTGAATGTAGTATGCTCCTTCCTTTGATTTCTTGTAAATTCAGCCAATTCAACCACTCATTAACCAAAGTATTCCTTTACCACTGGATTGTTTTGCCACCTTTGCTTTGCATAGCATATAGTTCTAAATTATATCCCAGACTACTGAATTATTTGCCAGAGTGGCTTTACTAATTGTACACTGGCATCACAACACGCGGGAGCTTCGGAAAGGTCGTGGGAGAAAGGAATGAAAAGAGAAGATAATTTCCCACGAATTTTTGAAGCTTCCTCGTACAGGTGCTTTACAGGAAGTCGACATTAGGGTTTATAATCAATAAAAAATTCAACTGTGATCCAAGAATGAGGGGCGTGACATTTCCTGGTTGAGACAAAAGCGAACAGGCGAGCAGAATACGAAAAGAATTGGTTAACCGATGAAACTGCAGCCAAGTGTTAGCTGTTATCACAAAAATGAACACACAGAATATTCTTGAACTTGGAAGTGGGAACTTCAGCCTTTCAACGGCCATCGACGGTGCGGGGCAACATCCCCGCACTCCTACGCTCAGGAAGGGGGTTCTGGGGTCTGCGGCGCCGCGGGGCACAAGTGGGGCGAAGGGCTGCGAGGGAACGCCGAGGCAGAGGGGTCCCCGCGAGGCGGCTGCGGGCCGCTCCAGAAGGCAGGGGTCCGGGGGCTCTGCGGTCCCTCAGGACCCTCCAGGAGAGGCTCCAGAAAGGCAGCTGGAGGCCCCGGCCGGCCGTGCAGCTCGCTGGGAGGCGCGGGCGCACGTGCTCCGCCGGTCCGGGCGGCGGGGGCGGCTGAACGGGCCCTGGCCGTGGGCGGCGGGCGGCGGGCGGCGGGCGGGCGCAGTGCGGCGCCGGGCAGGCGGGAGGTGACCGCGCGGGGCGGTCGCGGCGGCTGGGGCTACTGACGGCACACGGATCCGGAGCGCACTGCGCGGGGCGGGGCGCCGCGCAGGTGAGAGCGGCAGCGGACCCGGATGCGGCGCGGCTGAGGGCGGCCGAGGGCGGGGGGTCGCGGCGGCTAGCTCTTGGAGATCCCGGCCGGAGGCTCCGGCGCCGGTGCTGCGCTTCCTGCCGGCTCGAAGAACGAGCCCGAGCCTGGCCGCCCTCGGGATGCCTTGCTGAGGCTCCGCCGGACGTCCCCAACAGGGGGGGGGCGGGGCGGGGCGCGTTCGGGCGCCTCCTGAGGGCGCCTCAGCGGAGAGCGGCGTTGGCGCCGTGGAGTCTACGCTCCACGCGGGCGGCCCAACCCGCCTGCCACTCAGGTGTCTTTTTGCACGGAAGTGAGTTTTAGGAGCGGGAAACCTGTGGTGGGCGTGACTGACGTGTTTTTAAATCATTTTCTATACATTTAAAGCTGTAAAGGCAAAACTTCATGATCCAATTAATATAGCCAAAAATTCAGGCTTGATAGAAACATTTAGAATCCAGGCACTGGGGGTAAAGTCCCCTTATTCCCATCTGTTATTGGAGGAAGGTATGAGAGAGATTGGATACTGCGGTGGGAAGAAATAGAGCCAAATAGGAATGTCTGCTTCTATAGGGAGAATGTATCAGCCATGCGCTCACTTTAAGGCAGCACAGCTTTAAGGGAGAATCTGTGGAAATGATAGATTACCGCAGGAACATGAACTTGGAGTATATCTCCAACTAACAGAGTGGTGGTCTTCCAGCCATGGAACATTAGTCTCCCAGATTCCCTCTGTACCAGTCAGGGAATAAGTCCCAGTATTATTTCCCTTGGTGCTAGTATCCCACATTTCCCCTCTCTGCATTATGTTTAAGATTCAATAGTGTCACGGAGGCAACATGGTCTCTTTTCATATCTATTAGCTTCCTATAGAAGTGACATGAGACTGCAAGCATCACAATTATGATAAAAAACACAGTCAGACTGGAACTTAAGCTATGTGAAGTACTTTGCCCCCAAGCTCGCGGGTCCAACCCTTCCATGCTACTCATCAATTGCTTAATCACATCAGAGCCAGGAGAAGCCTCAAGCTTGTCTTTGAATGTATAGAAAATATCCTTTTTAAGCTGATCAATATCTAATGAAATGTTTCCCTTAAACCCTTGCAAATGTTTCCTAATCAAATTCCAATCATGCAATGTCTTATTATAAGGATAAGTGGTTATACAGAAATCAGTTACATTCCAATCACATTATAGCATTGACAAATTCAAAATCTTGACCTTTCAGCAAAGCAGTCTGCAGTAATATTCCAGTCACATTGTATAAAATGTTCAGTTATGATAGCATCCCAGAGTGTCTCTTAGACAGCGTCAGCAATGGAAGAAATACCTCAGCAGTCAGCAATCGCCATTCTCAGGAATCTTCGAGGTCTTCTTGACGTTTTGAATAACTTCAATAACAGTGACCCGCTTTCTTCTGGGCCTTGCTGGCTGAAGAGAAATCCACCTATCTCCTTTGCCTGTGAAAATATAAAGAAATAGCCCCTCTCTTTGGGGTATCATTAACCTGAAAAAAGGATTTATGATTAATATTGGTTGGCCTCTCCATCTCTTCCTTGTCCATCTTTCTCCAAAGGTGGTTGCGTCCTTTTAAAGGGAGTCCATCAGTTTTATTCTGTAAAAAACATACATGCATAGCCTTTTCTCCAGGTGAATGGACCTGGATCCCAAACACAGTTTCCATCATCCTCAGATTTCTTAGGATCAATTTTCTCTGTAGAATTGAAAACGTGTTTATCTTCCCTAATTTTATTACAAGCTTTTAGTAAGGAGAAAAAATTTTTAGTTAAAATGAGTAAATGAACTTTGTCACACATAAGATTCCTCTTCTCCTCCTTCTGTTTTAACAATTTAAATAGTAAAGCATTGCTAGATCTTGAACCAGTAAAAGTACTAGTTAGATAACCTTCATTGTTATGTAAATACTGGCTCCCATCCCTCAGAGAATTAAGAGAGCTAACTAATTGGGAGAACTTCTTATCATACTTTGAAAGACTGAAAAAATTCTTAATAAATTTGTTCAGCTGATCTTGAAGTAACTTACCAAGCAGACATTTTTTCTCCAGGCTTACCAATAAGGTTATAGGCTCAATTGAGCCGTTTTGCCTCTCAGGCTTCTCACACTGTATGATTTTACCTTGCAATATTCTGTCTTGGTTAACTTCACTCATTCCCTCTATGCTGGCTTTAGGGGAAGTTAATGGGAGGGCCTTAGGCCCCCCTGAATGCCCTAAGGAAATGACCCGGCATCCACAGTTAACAAACCTTTTTCCTTCCATTTCTAATTCCATGTGGGGGCGCTGTTTCTCCACAACAGCAGTCCAGAAGACTGCTTGATTTATAGGGTGGTCAAACTTCTCAAGTACTCTTTCCTGATAGGTATAAATTTTTACTCTAGAAATGCAAGGAAGGGAAAATTGGCTTAAGCGATCCTACATTTTTACAAACCATGGTATATCAGAACTCATTACTGCCTTAATTTCTTCTTCACAATCCTGACCAATAACTCCAGCAACACCTTGAGAATTTATGTTGGACTTTCTTTTTTTTTTTGGACTTTCTTAATAAACTTCCTATAGTTCTTTTAGGTAGTGGACCCCAATTACTGCTCTTCGTTTCTGATTCAATCACAGTTTTGGGCTTTTTCTTACAACTCTTATCAACTCCAGTATCAATTTTAATTTCTTGAGTACTAAGGTTAAATCTTCCTGATAGAAACTGTATTAATCTTTCAATAAGAGGTCCCTGCTTTTGAGGATCAAGCTCCTGTGAAGGCTTCTGAGCCATCTCTTGGTTATTCAAACCAACTGCAGTGAGAACAGAGACTAGGTTTTTGCCTCTTTGGCTAGGTCTGTTCTCCTGCTGTGAGGCTGCTAGATAAAGGCGATTTCTCTCAAAGATCTTCTTTGCTCCAGTAGGCAGACACCTTGCCTACCACGCTCTGCTATGAGGGCTCTGCATCAAGCTTCTTCCACTATTTTCCCGCCGGGAAGTCTTTGCTAATGGCGACCCTTCACTGTTGATTTTTGAACGACATTGGCTCGCCCAATGAGTTCCCTTCCTACAATGGAGGCAGAGTTCAGGTTCGTTTAAACCCGATCTCCATGGTCCTGGCCCATGCTCTGACATTGGCCGCAGCCTGCTCTGCCTACACTCTTTTGAAGGTGACTTGTCTTCCCACAACTAAAGCACTTTCTTCCAGGTCTGATATAGTTTGCCAATGAAGCTGCCATGAGGTCTGCCTTGTATTCCTCTGCCTCTACATTCCTGCATATCCTAAAATAACCCAGCAGAGTGCCCTGTTCGCTGTAGGGATGCAAGGCATTTTTACAGTGCTTATTAGAGAAATCATAAGATAGCTTGTGCACTAGGTCTCTTACTGCCTGAACATTCTTCACACATTTGGAAATAGCATCTTCCAGTCGGGACACAAAGTCAGCGTAACGCTCATCATTCTGTTGTCTTATAGCCCTGTAACGCGGCGTTCTCTCTTCTGATGGAATTATCTTTTCCCAGGCCCTTAAGCAAACCTCATGTATCTGTCCTATTGTCTGTTCAGTAAACTGTAGTTGAGACTCAACTGTAATATAATTTGCATCCCCTAGCAATTGATGAATTCCTATATCTATCCCATCCTCAGCATTCTTCCCAGCTCTTGCAAGGGCTGCTTCCTTCCATAGCATTTGATATCACAAGCATTCTGAAGAGTAAAGACAAATTCTCACTAAAGCTTTCCAATCTGTAGGGGTCCAGCTGTCAGACTCTGCTAGAGCCCTTATCATGCTAATTACAAAATGTGAGTCTGGGCCGCAGTCATTGATTGCCTGCTTGAGATCTTTTAGCAACTTAAAAGGCAAAGGCACTGTGAATTCCTTTTGGTTCTAACAGGATAAGACATCTTGCCTTCTAAATCTTCTTCTGCAATCCCTCTTCCTACTCTGGAGAGTAAAGGTGTTTTCCTATACTTTGCTTCTTTACGTCTATTCTCTGAGCTACTCTTTTCAATCTGGATATCTTGGAGTTCCACTTCCTGAACTTCACCTTCTGTGCTAGCTCTCCTAGTTTGCATTTCTTTGGAGCTAATCTCTCTACCTTCAGGGCTGGCTTGCTTGATTGTTTTACAATCTCTGGCCTTTCTTACACTAAATTCCAGCAGGAGAGCAGTTGCTTTTACTATGTCCCCTTCTGACTCAGGCTCATTCTTTTAGCTCTGCCTAAAATCTTCTCATCTGCCTGAAACCCGTTCTCACTGCTTCTCATCTGATTTAAATTTGGGCATCTTAGACGTTGCCTGTTCTGCTTCTTGGCTTTCTCTACCTTTGAAAGCAAGGGAGCTTCCTGGGATTGTTTAATAGCCATGCTTTGGATCTTGCAATCCACTGCCTCTAGTACTGTATCACCTTTAAACCTTCGGAGTCTGCAGTCTCGCGAGAGCATACAGGCTTTGGCAATGAGGTTCTGTTCTAGAATTGGAGGCTTTAGATAACAAACCAATCCCTGCCTTTTCAGTTTTTCCTAAAGTTTCTTAACCTAAATCATGCTTATTCACAGACACTTTAGCTTGCTTTTCTAGATTTGAATAGACACAAGACTTCTCACTAGACTGTTCATCCTTATTCTCTTCCTCCTGCAAAAGTTTTAAAACCATCTTAACTTGTACCCACAGAGACCACTTCTCCATAGGGATACTCTCCCCATCTCTGTGCTTCCTTTAAGTTGACAATGACCTCCTCCCAGGTCTCTAAATCAAAAGTTCCTTCCTCTGAGAACCATGAATTATACCTTTTTACTACTTTTAGAAAACATTGTATCTTTTTCTTCGTTACTTTTACACCTTGTCTTTTCAGTAAGTAGAGAGCATGGTACCATAAGTTTCAGGTTTACTTTTACCTTGCTCCCATTATCCTCTTTAAAATTCTAATTCACTATTTCCACTACTTCTCTGTCAATCCCCACACCGGATCCTCACTTCGCACAATTTTCAAATTCACTCTACGTACCAATGGGGCCATATAATTGTTATATGGGATATAACTCATATTGTCCCACGTTGTGCGCCATTTGTCTGGGGAAGCCCGCCTTGTGCTGGGGCTCCAGCCTCCAGCCCGGTCCTTGAGCCTCCTGCCTGGTCTCCATCCCACCTCCCTTCGTCCACACTGAGCGTGGACCTGGCTGGTAAGATCATGGCCATCGAGGAGGTGAGCATGCTACCATGAATTGTGTCTGACTGCATTATTGTAATGTCTCTTCTATCGCTCATGCTCCCGGTGACTTTAATATAATATTTATATATCTCAACCATACAATTGTGCTTATTGAACCCAAGATTACTGGTGGGGGGCTGGCACCCCAACTCATACCACAGTACATACCATTTGTCTAGTTCTTCAATGCTTCCTCTCCCGCTCACTCCCTCCAACTATCATGACCTCAGCTCTACCTTACAAAGCCGGCTAGACCAGAGCATGTACACTGGTACAGATAAGAACTCTCAACACACAGAATCCAGGACAGATAAACCCTTCAGGAACAGTAATGGAAGTAGTGATAACATGAGGGTAGGGATGAGATGGAGGGAACTGATAGCAATGATTGATGTATTAACACTCACACCCCAGGGGGACAAGCAACAGAAACATTGGTGAAGTGAGACCTTGGACATTGTAAAATATGAAAGTATAATTTATCAAGGTTTCATGAGGGTGGGAGAGTGGGAGAGAAGGGGGGAAAAGGAGCTGATACCAAGGGGTCAAGTATAAAGAAAATGATGATGGTACCGTAGGTACAAATGTGCTTGATACAATTGATGTATGCATTGTTATAAGTGGTGTAAGAGCCCCCGATAAAATGACTTAATTTTTTAAAAGTGTTTAGGTAGATCTTGATGGAGGATAGATTGAGAAACAATAGTTTCAGAATTTGATAATTTTGCTTAATAATCAAACTGAAAACTCACTGCCATTGCATCTTTTGTGACTCACAGCAACCCTGACTTTCAGCAACCCTATTGGACAGGGTAGAGCAGCCCCTGTGAGTTTCTGAGACTGCAACTCTTTACAGGGGTAGAAAGCCCTAACGTTTCTCTCTCAGAGCGGGTGGTGGTTTTGAACTATGTGGGTAGCAGCCCAAGTGAAAACCACTATGCCACCAGGGCTCCCTGTGCCACATAGCGGGAGCTGTTGTTTTCCCAAACATTCACTTGGCTATTTCTTTTATAAGAAGCCAAGTAATTTGGCAGCTTATTTCTGTTCCAGTTTTCTTATATAGAAAATGTGGTGACAGTGTGAACCTGTTTGTTGTAGTTTATGTGAACATAATTGAGTGATCTAGACCAAGTGAGCTAGACCAAGTGAGCTGACTGGTCAAAAATCAGACCTGTGGATTGCCAAATTGGTTCTGCTGAGATTGGGGCTTTCCTGGATCCACAGGCTTCCTCCAAGCTGTGTCCGAGAAGCTCTGCATTTTAGAGCTACATTTTATAGTTGAAAGAGAGGCCTAAGGAGGGAGGGAGTCCTTAAGCTCTAAGACCTTAATGCTGTCATTGCTGTCCTCTTTTAGTGTACCTGCAGTTTCCACACTGCAGTGGGAACCATTGAAACAGCTATTCTCATTCTCTGAGATGGTGTGCCACCCCACTCCATACCACCACCACCTCATCCCTTTCTCTTATTGTAGAGATAATGCCCCTTCCATATGTATCTCAGATATTCAATTAATGAAGAAAGACAAAAGTAGGAGAAATGATTTAGATGAAGGAGACCATAAGCATGAGGCCATAATGGGGTCCAAAGGTTGTGTGGCCATGTCGCTAATTATAGAAATGGATGAAATCTGCCACAAAAATGTGATTGGAGGCAGAGCAATTCATCACTCTCTCAGGCAGGACTACATAAGTGAGAATGGGGCCATTATGGAGACATGGAGACGATCACAGATTAGAAAGGCTTACTGGATTTGTTCTGGGGCCTTCCGACCACTATAACTCATGACCATAGGGTCTTAGACTTTCCCAATTTCCATTGAGGACCTTCCCAGGGAAGTCCCAGAGGGCAGATTGCTCCTCTCTGCTCTGGCTAGTTGTTGTTGCGTGCCATTGAGGACACTTGGACTCGTCGTGACCTCACATACAACCGAATGAAACACTGTAGGGTCGTGCACCATCCTCACAATTGTTCCTGTGCCTGAACCACCGATGAAGCCACTGAGTCCATCCACTTCTTCGAGGACCTCCTCTGTTTCATGGCTTCTCCACTGTACCAAATAGGATGTCCTTCTCCAGGGACTGGTCTCTCCTGACAACATGTCCAAAGTATGTAAGATGGCGTCTTGCCATCCTTGCCTCTAAGCAGTACTCTGGCCTTATTTCTTCTGATACAGATTGGTCAGTCCTTCAGCAGTCCATGGTACTGTCAGTAGTCTTCTGGTGGACCACAATTCGATGCATCTGTTCTTCTACAGCCTTCCTTATTCAGTGTCTAACTTTCACATGCATATGATGCAATGGAAAATAGCATGGCTTAGGTCATGTGCACCTTAGTCCTCAGAGTAACATCATTGTTCTTCAACACTATAAAGAGGTTTTCTGCAGCAGATTTACCCATTACAATACATCTTTTGATCTCCTGACTGCTGTTTCTATGAACATTGATAGTGGATCTAAGCAAGACAAAATCCTTGACAACTGAAGCCCTTTTCTCTGTTTATCACCTATTGGTCCAGTTTTGGGGATTTTGGTCTTCCTTATATTGAATTGTAACCCATATTGAAGGCTGCAATCCTTGATCTTCAGCAAGTGGTTCAATTCCTCCTCACTTTCAGCAAACAAATGGTGTCATATATGCACACAAGCAGGCTCCCAAAAGTTAGTGGAACAAGGAATCAAAAGAGAATGGAATTTTTCAGGGACTTTTTGAAATACCAGTGTGTGTGTGTGTGTGTGTGTGTGTGTGTGTGTGTGTGTGTGAGAGAGAGAGAGAGAGAGAGAGAGAGAGAGAGAGAGAGAGAGAGAGAGAGAGAGAGAGAGAGGAGATGTGGGCATAAAACAAACATCAAGCAACATAAGGGAGAATGCTGTTGGCTGCTGTTGAACTGATTCCGGTGCGCATGCACAGTGACCTGCTGTGTGCACCATAGTGACCCCTCAGAAGCAGATCATCAAGCCTACCTTTCAACTGAAATTCTGAGAATTCACAATTTTCAGAAGTATGTGGATAACAGTGAAAGCCAAAATTCTATTTGCACAGTCCCCACGTGGATTAAGCTTCCAGTGAATTCCTTCAGACCATTGACCAGGGATGTGAACACTCTTGCCACCAGGCAGAGGGCATTGGAAAGTGGATTACCCCTTAGGCAGCCCATGGTGGGGCTTAGAGACTTGCCTAAGTGTATCCTTGAATCGAGGCTGCCATTCTGGGCTGCACGGTCATGAGTCATGCCCCCAAAGCCTTGGTTGTTTGGCCCTGGACCACTCTTGTAAACTGTCCTGTTTAACACAGGTCCCAATCCTTGTCCTATTCTTGCTTCTGTAGTCCCACCTGGAACTGTGATGTTGGGATCTGCCGCCATGTCCTTTCAAGTCTGTGAATCTCAGATAACCCTTACATATCAATAAGACCTCTTGCTAATAGTTTCCCTCCCCTCATCTCGATGGCATGTGTTGGCCCTTGGACTATCTAGGTTACCTAGCGGGCATTTGGATTATGTAGGCTCCCTAGCGGGAATTTGGACTATATAGATTACCTAGCGGGCAATTAGACTTTGTAGGTTATCTAGCGGGCACTTTGACTATCTAGGTTACCTAGCTAGCACTTGAACTATCTACGTTACCTAGCGGTTACTTGGAGTATGTTGGCTACCTACCGGGCTGTTGGACTATCTAGGTTACCTAGCCGGCACTTGGGCTATCTAGGTTAACTAACGGGCACTTGGACTATGTAGGTTCCCTAGCGGGCCCTTGGACTATGTAAGTTCCCTAGCGGGCACTTGGACTATGTGGGTTCCCTAGCGGGCATTAGGACTATCTGGGTTACCTAACGGGCACTTGGACTATGTAGGTTAACTAGCGGGCTTTGGACTATGTAGGTTACCTAGCAGACACTTGGACTATGTAGGTTCCCTATCGTTCACTTGGAGAATGTAGGTTAACTAAGGGGCACTAGGACAATGTAGGTTACCTAGCGGGCCTTGGGACTATCTAGGTTACCTAGGGGGAACTTGGACTATGTAGGTTTACTATTGGGCACTTGGACTATCTAGGTTACCTTAGCAGGCACTTGGACTATGTAGGTTAACTAGCGGGCACTTGGACTATCTAGGTTACCTAGCAGGCACTTGGACTATGTACGTTTCCTAGCGGGTACTTGGACTATCTATGTTAACTAGCGGGCACTTGGACTATGTAGATTCCCTATCGGGCACTTGGACTATGTAGGTAACCTAGTGGTCACTTGAACTGTCTAGGTTACCTAGCGGGCATTTGGACTATGTAGGTTAACTAGCGAGCTCTTGGACTATCTAGGTTAACTAGCGGGCACTTGGACTATTAGGGTCCCTAGCGGGCATTTGCACTATATCGGTTACCTAGCGGGCACTTGGACTATGTAGGTTAACTAGCGGACACTTTGACTATCTAGGTTAGCTAACGGGCAATTGGACTATCTAGGTTCCCTAGCGGGCACTTGGACTATGTAGGTTCCCTAGCGGGCACTTGGACTATTTAGGTTACCTAGCAGGCACTTTGACTATCTAGGTTAACTAACGGGCACTTGGACTATGGAAAGAAGTGCCTAATGGTCACCAGGACCCATGGTTAATCCAGGCGTGGTCATCTGATTCCAATCGATCAGACCTAGCTATAAATCACTTATATGTCTGGGTAATTAAAAGCAAATATAAATTTTCAAAAAAAATAACGTTGCATGGGATAGAAAGAGAATACATAACAACATCAGACATAAATATGCCTCAAGACAAACTCATTGTGCACATCCAGAATACATAATGGCTCTTGCTAAGATGCATTTCCCACTAGACCCTACCCCAAGCCAGTAAAAGCCAGAAACTCTACAGTAAACTGTGGATTGTACTACTCTGAAATGGGAGCTGTGTCTCTAGACCTAATTTGGGGCTGTTCGTGCTGAGGACTCACCAATACCTGCTGCAGTGACAACAGTCCAGGTGAGAATAAGGAAATCTGGATGACAGCCAGGATATAGGAGCACTGAGACCTCAAATTGCTTCTAGGCGAGCATGGCCTAATGGGCTTCCATTTATGCACCTCTGGCAGGAGGAGTTTGTTCTGGAAAGTAATGGTTTCTAAGGAAGTATTTCTTAAACTTTCACATGCATGCACTTACCCAGGTTCCTGGAAATCGGGCTGGGGGGCAGATTCTGATTTTGTGGGTTCAGGGTGGGGGGTCTAGGATCCAGCAGTTCTAGAGGCCCTGGTACTCTTGGGCTGTTAACCACAAGGACAGTAGTCCTAAACCACCAGCCACTCCTTGGGAGAAATATGAGGCTGTAGACTCCGGGCAAGAGTGACAGTCTGGGAAACCCACAAGGGCAGTTCTACCCTGTCCTGTAGGGTCACTATGAGTCAGCATCAACTCGATGGCCTTAGCATGGGAGAAGCTAATGCTGATGTTGCTGGTTCCTTGACCTATCATACTTTGAGTGGCAAAGTCCCAAGGGCCTTCCCGGATGTGATGGCCAAAAGCAGTAGTGTTCACCCTTGGTCATACTTTGGAATCCCTTAGGAGCTTTCAAGCCTCCCATTGGCCTGGCGCCATCCCAGACCAATGAAGCAAGACTTAGTGGAAGCGGGATTCAGGTCACGGTCAGTGAGAAAGCCCCCTTGGCAATGCCAACGTACAGCCAGTGCAGAGTCGAACTGGTCGACGACTCCACATGACTCCATATACTTTGGTGAAGCCAGCTGTTTGGGCAAGGTTTTCAGAGTTACCACCCATGTAGACTTGTTGGTGATAGTGCATTAAATAGAGCACATGCAGTGCATTGCATGAGTGTCCTATGTCATGCAACCACACCAGGGGTATGTTGAGCCAATTTCTCTGGGAGACCAAGGGTGTTGGCTCCATCCTGAACGTTGGCAGGGTAATGGACTGACACAGAGGAAACTCATTCTCTTTGTGGTGGTGCACTAATGGGTTCTTCACAGAAGGCCAAGTCCATGGCTGCAGATGCTCACGGGGCTGAGGGAGCAGGTCAAATCCTAAGTCCGAGGTGGGTGTTTGCATATTTACATGCCCTCACTGCCATCAAGTCCATTCCAACTCACAGGCCCATGGGACTGAGTAAAATGGCCCCCGTGGGTTTCTGAGACTGTGATTCTTTAGAGGAGTAGAAAATCTCCTCTTTCTCCAGAGGAGCGGTTGGTCATTCAAACTGCTCACCTTGAGATTAACAGTCCAACTCCTGACCACTCTTGCCGTCAGAATTCTATTTATTTACACAAGTATATATATATATCCTTTCCCAAAAGAACTCCACATTTTCAAATCATTCTTGACACTCATGGCCTTTTTTCCTTTATAGCCATGCCTTTGGTTGAAACACAGATATAAGAGAAATATTTATCTACTTATAGGGGTACCAAAGTAGCTTTGGTGGCATAGTGTTTGCATGTTGGGCTGCTAACACCAAAGTCAGCACTTTGAAACCACCAGCCACTCCGTGGGAAGAAGAGTCTGTCTACTCCTATAAAGAGTTACAGTCTCAGAAACTCACAGGGACAGATCTACTCTGCCTCATAGGGTCACTATGAGTCAGCATCACCTCCCTGGCAGTGAGGTAGATTTTGGTTTCATAGAGATACAAGTCAGTCCTGAGCTGCTAAAGACAAGGTTGGCAGTTTGAACCCACCAGCTGCAGAGAAAGAGGAGGCTTTCTATTCCCATAAGGAGCTACAGTTTCAGAAATACCCACAGGGGAAATTTTAACCTCTCCTGTAGGATCAATATGAGTCAGAATCGACTTATCGGTGGTGAGCAAGTGGAGGGGACCCTAAACAGGTTCCGGTGGACCTTAAGAGTTCTACTAATTGTGCATGCTCTGTAAAATGTAAACCAAGATTTTACTTTTGCAAACATTATTTTTTCTAAACACGTCTAACTGTGAAACTATACTCGCATGCGGGTCTTTGAACCTGGTCAGTGGTCTGGGGAAGTGAAGGGGCCTGACATCCTTTGTTGTTGTTAGTGCTGTCCAGTCATTCTGACATCACAGGGACCTTCTTTGCAACACAAGGCAGCACTGCCCGGTCCTTTGCCAGCCTCAGGGGTAGTATGTTGGAGCCCATGGTTTCAGCTACCGTGTCCTCCAGTTCACCAAGGAGTTTCCTCTTTGTGCTGCTTACTAAACCCGTTTCTGAGGAGTCCATTCCAACTCACGGTGACGCCGTGTGGGTCAGCACCACGGGACCCCACATAATGCCTTATACCATATATATATATATATATATATATATTTATATATATATATATATATTGTGCATAATGCCTTATACCTGGTCCCTTTGGCACCTTGTGATCGCACAGGCTGGTGTGCTTATTCCATGTGGGCTTTTTTGCTTCTGAGCCAGATGGCCGTTTGCTCACCTTCAAGCCTTTAAGACCCCAGACACTATCTCTTTTGATAGCCTCTGGCCTTTACTTCGGGGTCTTCGGTCCCTGCAGAGTGGACACATGCCTGCTGTGCGGGTATGGGACGTGTCGGAGCGCAGCCTGGTGGCGGAGCTTCAGGAGCATAAGTATGGCATGGCATGTGTGGCCTTCTCATCCAGTGCCAAGTACATTGTCTCAGTGGGCTACCAGCATGACATGATCGTCAATGTCTGGGCCTGGAAGGTGAGTGGGCTGCTGGCCTCAGGACAGGCGGGGCCGGGAGGGGAGCCAAGAAACTGCTGACCGGTGGCCTTTACTTCCGCCTGCTGGCCTCAGTCCCTTTCTAGAGAACTCTGAGCAGAAAGGAGCAACTGGGTATCTAGGATGCTGAAGAAGGGGCAGAAGGAGAGGTCAAGTTCACAGCTTGTCTAACCTTCAGTGTGTAAGTTTCTTTTCCCTCAGCTCCTAGAAGCAGAGCCTTGATTTCCCTTGACTTTCTCTCCAGAAAAACATTGTAGTGGCTTCCAACGAGGTGTCCAGTCAGGTGACAGCAGTATCCTTCTCTGAGGACTGCAGCTACTTTGTCACTGCAGGCAACCGGCACATCAAGTTCTGGTACCTCGATGACAGCAAGACCTCAAAGGTGAGGCAGCAAGTAGCCACTAGGGTGGGGTCTGCCCAGATATGTTCCACCTGCGCCCCCTTCTGCATGCTCAAAAGCCCCTTGGAAGTCTCAGCTGGGCCAGGTGCTATGTCAATATGCAAGGGAAGCCTTCTCCCTCCCTCCCCAGGGCCTGCTTTCCAGGGGGTAGCCTGCAGGGTGTGTGGGTGGCACCTGTGGTGGGTCTCCACAGGTGAATGCCACTGTACCCCTGCTGGGCCGCTCCGGGCTGCTGGGGGAACCTGCGGAACAACCTGTTCACTGATGTAGCCTGTGGCCGCGGGAAGAAGACTGACAGCACCTTCTGTATCACATCCTCAGGGCAGCTGTGCGAGTTCAGTGACCCGGAGACTGTTGGACAAGTGGGTGGAGCTGAGTGTAAGTGAATGCTTTGTCGGCACCCTCCCGTCTGTCACCTCCGGGCTCCAGGGCACCTGAGTCTGCATGCACGCTGGGGGAGGCCCCAGGCGGAGGAAGGTGTTTGGGAACCTCTCTGCTTGCTCGCCCTCTCTGTCTCTGCCTCTTCCTCTGCTTTCCTCTTCTGCTCAGCACACAGACAGCATCACAGTAAGTGTGCTGGCCCTGTCCGCTGCCTCTGCTGCCTTTCTCTGGGCCGGCCTTTTCTGGGTGTGTCTTTGCCCAAACCTCAGGTGCCTTATAAGGAAGGCTTGCTGACTCCTTCCCCCTAATTGCACGGGGCTGTGGGCCCTCTGGCCAGCTGCTGTTAGAGGGAGGGGCATTGAGGGGCTCTGCCCAGGGCAGCTGGCCTGCCTTGCGCTTGTCCTTGCCTCTTGGCTCATGGCTGTTGAGGTGTCCGGTGAAGGAGTGGACAGACGCCCTTGCTGACTGTGGCTTCTGTGCTCACAGACCACAGTGGCCCACTGCATCTCGGTGAGCCAGGACTACATCTTCTGCGGCTGTGCTGACGGCACCGTGTGCCTTTTCAACCCCTTCAACCTGCACTTCCTCAGCACGCTGCCCCGGCCCCATGCCCTGGGGACAGACATTGCCAGCATCACAGAGGCCAGGTGAGCGGTGTGGGTGGGCCCCTGAGTCCTGTCAGAGCCCCACTCTGTGCCAGGCCGTCCCTGGCATGCTGCAAGGAGAGGAGGGCACACATAGACCTCTGGGAAGACCCTTGCAGTCAAGCACAGGTGGGTCTTTTAGCATTTGTTGCTCACTGTGGGCAACCGTGGTAATCTGAGTCTGCAGTGTGGTAATGCATTGTCCTGTAAACACCACAGCTAGGACAGACGGGCAGTTCCTTAGGGTTTCTGAGAGAGGCTGGAAACCTGACGGAGCAGGCCTTTCTCCCTCAGGGTGGTCCTGGGTAGCAGCTAAGGTAGGAGGGTCTTATTGTAGCCTCGGGCCTTGGGTTGGGTGATTGCAGGAAGTGAAGTTTTGCTCTGGTTTCAGTGCTGTCAGGAAGCGGGGCAGTTCTGCAGTTGGGTATATTAATTTCTCATTCAGGGAAGGAGTGGGCTAAATCTGCAAATGGCAGGAAATGATATATGACCATGACTGGTTTGCACAGTGCCCTTCCTTTTCCTCTGACGTGAGTCTAGAAGGGCCTGACATCTGCTTGGCTGCATCACGGCCACACACTGTCCCCGCCTGATGTTGGGGGCTATGAAATAGCTTGTGTTCTTTTGCAGAGCCCCATGGCAAGGAATGCCAGGCCAGCCGCTGCGTTCTTTCTCCAGTGACTGCTGGCCAACCTGCTGCTCCTCCCTTTAGTGCCCCTTTTCATTAGCGCTAACTCACCAGTTTGCCCTGTCTGCCCTGGACACCCTGACCCCCTCTTTCCTCAGTCGCCTTTTCGCTGGAGTGGCCAATGCGAAGTATCGGGACACCATCACCTTGACCTTTGATCCTGCAAATCCGTGGCTGTCTTGTGTGTACAATGACCATAGTACTTATGTCTGGGGTGTGAAGGGCCCCAAGAAAGTGGGCAAGGTGTATTCAGCTCTGTATCATTCCTCCTGCGTCTGGAGTGTAGAGGTACGTGGGCCAGGTCTGCTGAGACTGACCGTGTTTCCTGGCCTACCATTAGGAGCTGGGGTTCCTCAAGTGTGGAATTTGTTTCCTCCAGCACCCTTGCTCCCCAAGCTGTGCCCCTGGGTCCCTTCGTATCTGTTAATTGGCTCTGAGGATGGGAGGGGATTTTAGTGCTGACTCATCTCAGACGTTTTTCAGTATGCCCCTGTGCAGTCTTAGCTTGGCCTCTTTGGACATGTTCCTGAACTTGACCAAACCTTAGTTTCTGCAATTGTGAAATGACATACCTGATGCATTTGATTTTTACGAACAGGAGACAATGTAAGTGGGAGATTTAGAATGCCTAGTACTTACTAGGTGCTTGGTTAATGTATATTCCTTTACTTGTTAAAGACAAGAGCTAATCATTATGACTTGCTTGCTATGGGACAAGCCGTTGCCTCCAGGGGACAGGATGGGGGAACTTTAGGCCCCCAAGGACAGAGGTTCAGGAGGGTTTAGCTGAAAAGGGTTGGGGACAAAATTTATTATCTCCAAGGGAAAGATACTAACTTGACAATGAAGAAACGGCAAAACCCACCCTTAGCCAAGTCATTAAGGTTAACATCCCGTGGCAGCAGCATGAATCTGGTGAGAGGGTACACTGAGAGGTTTCAAAATGTTCCCAGAAAATGTTATGACTCTTAAGAACTCCCAATAAAATGTTGAACAACAACAACCAACGTTGATGGAAAGTTTCTTTTAGTTCTGTTTTTCCATGCAGCCTCCTCCTAGCATTGTGTCTGGTATTCTTGACCCAAATGTATAAGGAACTTAGGATAGTCATGAGGAAACATCAGGCAACCTTCATTTGAGGTACACCTGCCAGAGTAACTTATCACACTCTCCCAGGTGTCAGGGTAGGAAAGACAAGCAAAGACTGAAAGCCGTTCTAGACTGGGACAGATGACACCCATGTGCCGTGGGGGCTCCTGGGATCCTGGAGCAGAAGAAGTACATTCGTGGGATAAACAAACAAACTCATTGGCATTGGGTTGATTCCAACTCAGAGCAACCCCCGCTGGTGACATTTAAATAAAGTCTAATAATGTTGTACCAGTGTGACCTCCGTGGTCCTTATCACTGTGTACTGTAGTGCATAAAACATTAATACGAAGGGAGACCAGGTGAGAGAGTTGAATGTGACATATCTTGACTCATTTTTCTAAAGGTTCAACCCAAAAGGTAAAGTAAAACAGCTCTTGATGGAGAGGAAAAGGTGGAAGGGGGTGGGTGATGATTCTTTCCCCCCGCTGCCTGGCACTGAACGGCCTCTCCTCTCTTCTCATTTTGCAGGGTGCACGAATTGCAGTTCCTGAGTGAAATGCTGAAGGTGGAGGCCCATGAGTCAGAGATTCTGTGCCTGGAGTACTCGAAGCCAGACACAGGTACCTGGCCCTGGCCTGGAATGGCCTTGAGTGAGCCCCTCCAGTCTGGCCAGAGCCACTGATACTTGTCCTGCCTCTTGACTATGGGGCTGATCGTTCTTTTGGCTACCAA
This sequence comes from Tenrec ecaudatus, assembly GCF_050624435.1. Lineage (NCBI taxonomy): Eukaryota > Metazoa > Chordata > Mammalia > Afrosoricida > Tenrecidae > Tenrec > Tenrec ecaudatus. The sequence goes on from NW_027459478.1 coordinate 1,234,936, forward strand.
AAGAGTTAGTGATCCTTCTTGATGTCTCTGAAGGCTTCTTGTTGTTTCTGAAGGCTTTGGGGAGGACTGCATCTCAACTCTGCCCGACTCCATGGCTCATGTGGCTTAAGGATGTGGGGCTCAGTTTCTCTGGGTGCTCTTTGCTGGGCACTCATGTTGGGCTGCGATCCACAAGCTCAGCAGTTTGAAACTACCAGCCGCTCTGCAGGAGAAAGGTGGGCCTTTCTACTCCTGTAAACAGTTACAGTCTCAGAAGCCCATAGGGGGTATTCACTATGAGTCAGCATTAACTTGATAGCAGCAGATTTGATTTTTGTAAAGTCTTTTTAAAGCCAACCAAAAGCTGAATCAGTGAAGAAGATCTGCTTTAGACATTGTGCTCTTTTAAAGAATAATCTGTCTGTGATCAGATTGACACAGGAACTTGGAAGGTTAGGTGAAAAGTTTAAGGGGCAGTGAGCTTATGTGTGTGATGGAAATTTGGAATTGGAAAAGGACAGTGAGAATGGCTACATAATTTCAGAAATATAATGAATGTTAGCAAATTGTACATGTAGAAATGATCGAATTGGTATATATTTTTGTGTGCATTGTTTTAGATCAGGGAGAAGACTCGAAGTTCAAATATAATTTACAGAGACCCCCCCCTTGTTAAATCTTGAATGGGACAAAGTCCAGAAAAAACAAATCATCTGGTTGAGGGAGACCGTAAGCATGAGGCCATAATGGGGACTGAAGGATTCACAACAGCTCGGTCACATGGAAAACAAAGGAAGCCCCTTTAAAAGTCAAGTTCCCAGCAGATCAGACCATCACAGTTGGAAATGTGACTACAGAAATGGGAAAGGGACCATGATTGGAGTAAATACATTATTGCAGATTAGAAAAGTTTACAGGACTGGTTCAGGGCCCTCCAACCATCTTGGTCAGGGCATGAACGTGCAACCTCAGTACCCCAATTCCCATCAAGGGCATACTCAGGCAAGTTCTTGAGGGCTAGACTACTCCTCACCAGGCTGGCCAGAGGAGTGGGTGGAAGCAAACAAACTCTGCCTGAGGGCAAAGCATTTTACGTTGCTAGTTCAGAGTCATGGAGCTCTAGTGCCATAGAAGGTTATGGGTTGGGCGGTTAACCACAAGGTTTCACTCTTCAAAACCACCAGCCAGCTCCA